>NC_092036.1:49994959-50192532 GCF_003086295.3 Arachis hypogaea
GCATTATTCTTTGCTTGGCGCACTCTCTGTAATGCATCTAAACCGTTAGTCATCCTTGCTACAAAAACAAAAAATAAAACAAGGAAAGAGACTAAGGTTACATAAGTCAGACAAACATAAAAGAAGTGTTTGCAAAATAAAAAGCTAGCTACCTGGTTTGGTACGAACATAGCTCGGTTGCCTATCAAAAACTTCTTCGTGTCAAAATGAGGAGCTCGGCCCCAACACTCCTGAAATAAGGTTACTATACACTCTTTTACCTCATTTAAATTCTCAAGGTTGTACTTAATGACACTGGAAGCCTCCTCCAAGTACAAACAAAAAATGGGTTCATCTCTTTCATTGAAGTAAGAAGGTCGAACACCCTCTACAAGTTGGACCTTAAAGAAATAGTTTTTAAAATCATAAAAAGACTTATCAAAAATAGAAAAAAGTTTTCTCCCTTAAATAGGTCAGAAAGAAAGCCAGTGTTGTGTTTTAGAGCTGAAAGATTTGGAAAGCTAAAAAAGATAACAAAAAGTTTTGGAAGAAAAGGGAAGATCAAGCTCTCGGCTTATTAATTGATAAACTTTCATAAAGCCCTATGAGTTCGGATGGAGTTGAGAAGGAGCCACTTTATAGATACAAAAAATCTCGGTTTCAAAATCAGTAAAAGGGAGGGATACCCCCAGCCTGGTAAACAAATAGTCATACATGAAAAGAAATAACTTTTCGAGTTGTTAAGTCGGTGGAAACAAATTCTATCCTCAGTGTCAGGAGCTACCAGCTCATACTTCCTCTCATCATCTTGGTTCCTACAAATTCTATGTTATAAACAAAACTTTCCTACATACTCGTTGTCAACTATGGGGACGGTAAAAAGAACAGTAACATCTACCTAGTTCAAGTCAGAAGGTACTTTAGATGACATGTTGAGAACTACTGAACGAGACATAAAGGGTTATACCTACCAAAAAGTAATATGAAGCTGTCACTACAAAAACTAACAAGCTACAAATTGAGAACAACAACATGACATTCAATGTACACAAAAGAAGTTAGATTATCGTCAAGGATGGGACATTCAACCTGCTCTATTAGAATATGAAATGACGCCATTATTTAGGATGAAAATGGCACCATTTGGGATAAGATGAAACCCCAGAATGAACATAAACCTAGAATCTATAATTTTTGCAAATAATAGTAAAATCCATAACAAAGGGATAACAAACAGAAATTATAAAAGAAAATCTACCAGAGCAACCAAAAGACCGTTGTAATGATAGCAAACAAGAAAATCTCTACAAGCAAGTAGCAAGAGGCCAATTTTTGAAAAGACCATATTTTTAGAAGTCTAAAAGCTTCATCCATCAAGAAACATCAACTAGCAATGACAATGAAGAATAAAAGAAAAAGAAAAATCAACCTTAATAAAGAACAAAAGGAAAGAAAAAATACAGCAAAGCAAACAGACGATCTTAAAACGCCTCAAGAGTCATGAAGATTTAAAATAGAATCTCAAGGAGAGAAATCTTGAAGATCAACAAAAATGAAATCACAGTGAAGAAGTAAGCAAGTTTGAAAGAAATGAAGTGAAAGTTTCAAAAATTGAAACGAAAAAAGGAAAGAGAAAAAGAATTACGTTTATATAGCCACTAGGGGTAAAATGGTAATCTCATCCCGATTTAATGACATGCAAACGGTTACCAAGGTAACTGAAAAGACGCGCAAATGGTTATGAAAAGATGTGACGTTTAGATTCAAAAAACACGTCGAGTACCCGAGCGGATCCCAAAGAAGGCTGTAAACCCGACGTGATGGAACAAAAGGTACAAGAGATCAAGACCAACTTAAAAATGTTTGAGCGCGATCAAGTGAAACTCGGTCTCAAGTAAAGGCACTGTTTATACCTTAGCCTACAATTTAACCAGGCCCAAAATAATTAAAAAATCCAGTCTATAGAGTAAGAGTCCAAATCACACTCTGGGAACTATCCGACCTCATAAAGGTTAGCCTACGTGGCGCCGACTTAACCCGACTTATTCAAAATAAGATGAATCTCAACCAACTCTTACGATCACTCCTACTTATTTAGAAAGGAGATCTCAACAACCTCCATAATAAAAAGGAGTAACAAATCCACTTTCAAATGTGGAATTATTCCAAAGTTAGTTATTGACTCTGTATCTACACTTATAAATATCCTGACATCCTCATATAATTTTTGAACTCCAATCTACTAAATATCTGCCTAAAATCCATGCTAATTTAAGTATCGGAGTCCCTTATAGATACCACCACAACCTTTGCTTACAAAGAACTCGGACAACTTCACCTTATTAGAGAAGATGTTGGACCAATCCCTCATAAAAGTCTAGATCTCACGTTTAGCTCCAAATCTATCCTTTTCAAATAACCTTTGGAGCAGGGTTACCAACTCTCTATTTTGATTAATTCTCTAGACGGAGAGGAAGAGAAATTGAACAGGTTTCTTGTTTTTTCTTTTTATATTTTTTTTGGACCTGTCTTGTTTTTTCTATTAGCTTGTTCTTGGACAGGTCTGATAACTGATGAATGGGTCGAAGTCCAAAATAGTAGCCACAACAAGAACGACAACTGTTTGCAGAAATGTCATAGCAACTTTCTATGTTTTTTTCTTTGGGCATGTGGGTTTCATATTTGGGACTTGTAAAAGCCCTCTCATCACGACCCAAAAATGTTAGCAATCATTTCCTCCCAGAAAATAAAACCCTCTCCCAATACCAAAAACATAACCCTCTCCCCTCCAGAAATCGCTAATGATGGCATTATTAATTGATGATATATAGTTACTTAGAAAATTCAAAGTGGAACAGCGATGATATAATTACTTGGTGAAACGAGGAATGTGTAATGATTAAACTCTTAAATTTTGGACAACCATTACTTCATCATTTGATGAGATGTTACGTGCACATCTAAAATTGGTCTAACATAATTGATAAGATTAAATTCTAATGGCAATTAAATGCAAAGCAAGATCATCCCCTAAAACATCACCTAAATTGTATAATTCCAACAACAAAGAATCCTATGATCCAACATTCCACTTCAAAGAATCAATGCTTTTTCAACGACAAATTAGTTCGTCCAGATTAGGACATACACGAGTGCTCCTGCTCCAATACTCCTGTTCCGTTTGATAATGACATTCTATTTGCCACTTCAAAATTTGGAAGCCTAGCCTTGTTCGGATTTTCTCTCTTTCAATCATTTGATTTCAGCACTACTTCTGCTGATGCAATACGTGTTAACATTCTTAAGCATGCACATATGGGTAGTCGGCCATAGATTAATTAAGAAAAAGAAGGGCCCAAATAAGCAAGACAATGAATATCATGATCCGTCTAAAATGAATTAACAATTTTGTGTATATTTAGTATTTTATTTTTTATTAACCATTAAATTTTATTAAATAAAAAAAAAATAGAATAAACACATAATTCGGTCTTTGTCCATTTTTACGAAGGACAAAGCGATCTCTGTCAAAAAATAAGGGACACTTCGACCCTCAACTTTTTTATTTTGGGACAATACGATCTATCTATTAAAAAAATTATTTAAATAATAATAAAAATTGGTTTGTGGGAATTTTATTTGTATTTTGTGGGGATTTTAAACCTTCACAAAATTATTTTCAATAATATAGCTAATTACTACCACTACTACCACTATCTTCTTCATTCTCATTATTATAGCTCATACTTCTATTATTTTTATTGATTTATCATTATCATTATCTCGTCTACCATCATCATCACTAATACTAATATTATCAATATTAAAGTTCTCTTTTTTCATTTCTTATTCAATGTTATTTTTTTCTTTTAAAAAGTATTTGTACTACAATTACTATTTTTTTGTGGCATCATTTTTATTGATAGTTTTTCTTCACTTAACCACCATTGGTGAAGGAATTTTTCAAAAATAATCTTATTAATAGTTTGTAGAAGTTTAAAACCTTCACAAAATACAAATAAAACTCTCACAAAACTAATTTTTATTATTATTTAAATAATTTTTTTAACAGAAAGATCATATTGTTCCAAAATAAAAAGATTGAGAATCCAAGTGTCTCATTTTTTTGGGACAAGTATCGCTTTGTCTTTCGTAAAAATAGACAAAGATCGAGTTAGATATTTATTCTAAAAATTATTATAAAACAAATATCGATAGATTTGATGAATATTATTTTAATATAATCTCTTTTTAGTTATTGGTATAACTCCTCTTTCTAACGATCTTTTTTGTAATTTTTGTAGAGATGAATTATATCTCAAAAATTATAAAAAGACAGAATAAATATATGCACAAAATATTCTAACGCTCAAGTTAATATATGAGAACTAGTGTTTTTAATGAAAATGAAAAATAAATAATTTTTCATACCTCTTTTTCTTTGTTCGTTTGTTATTTATAAATAGAATACTTATTTTTTCCGTTTATCAGTTCTATTCTAAAGAATAAAAATATTTCACGACATCATAATGTGTCAGTTACACTAGGCGAGTTATAATGTTTTGTAATCAAATTATAGATCAATTATAACGGATATATTACTTTTAAATTTGACCTGTTTAATAAAGCAGGTTGAGCTTTTAATATTTTTGGAGCTATAACTCGATTATTTGTGGACATTGAATTCTAAAGGCCAACTTACTTTATTAAATAGAAAAAATAATTTGCAATTAATGGAAACAATAAAAAAATAAATAAAAGAAAACGAAAAGGTATAGCATTTAATAAACGGATGGGTTCCTTTGAATGTGGTGCCTTTCTTCTATGCGTTTCATTTTCTTAGAAAATGTCAACCATTCATTAAAAAGATGAAAAAAATGTATAGCTCTGATTTGCGGTGTATAGTTATTTAAACTGCTTAATGATTCTATGATAAGTGATGAACCATTGTACAAGGATATTTTGAAAAAGCTGAATATTTGAGATATACAGACTGTTCTCCCGTCAAAGAATCAAAGAGCACGAAATAATGAGTCAGAGAAGTTAGTTACCGTCTTTCGTTTTTCACTTGAGTTTTGTATATGCCTGTGAGTTATAAGGAATTAATAATGGGGGAGAAGAAGAAAAAAAAAAAGAAAAAAAGAAGAAGGATAACAAAGACCCATATTATTACTGGGTTGATGATAATGTGAAGATGAGAAGTTCTCTGTTCGTAGATGAAGAAACTATTTAAAAAATTGATAAGACCAGATTAATTAGGAAAAGTGTTCCAGTTAAGATAGAATTGCTCCTCTGTCATAGTGAAGAACGCGTTTATCATAGGAATTAAGAATAAAGATGCCATTAATTTTGAGTGCTCTATGTTAAAACAAATAAATTGTGCTCCACTCAAATTACATCCTAACAGTTGAGCGTTTTTGAAGTGTTTTAAAATTTTGATGGAATTTTTAAAATTTAAACTATTTTTAACAGTATTTTTTTCGCTATTTCAAGCTAAAGGAATATGAAAAGGGGGTAAATTTGAATAATTTAGTAGGTTGGTCTTCTTTTAAATTATACAAATCACCTTTTAAAGACATTAAAAAAATGTTCTTAAAAGTGAGAACGACTGAAGATGAGTTTTCTTTTTTATGTTGATGAAAACTTAGAAAAAAAATTTCTGCCTTTTTAGTGTTCTAAACCTCATGGGATATTAGGTTGTAAAGTAAGAACTGATATTAAAGATAGTTTGTTGGAGTATTTGGTTGAAAGAACTCCTAAAAATAGGTTAATGTCTGTTTCTGATCTACTACCTTGAGAGGATGATAAAAGTTTTATGTTGCAATACTTAGGTGAGATTTTACTAGTGTTAGGAAGATTTAATTTAGATAACAATGTAATGAATCTGACATCTTGTAAGTTTTTGCAGATAATAAGCTTATAAATATTTATACTACAAGATTAAGAACTCATATCAAGAAAAAGAATGCAAAAAAAAAAAAAAAATTATTATTGAATTCTGATAGAGCGGACGGAGGAATGGAAGTTAATCAACCTACTTCAAAAAAAATTAAAATATAAAAAAAAAAACTTGACTACGAAAAAAAGAATGCAATAAAAACTGTTGCAACTAAAAATAAAATTTTTTTTTTAGAAAGTTGAGCTCTTTTGTGAAAAATCAGAAGAAATTATATAAATTTATTAAACAGATATAAAATATATATTAGTACATACATATATAAATATATTTTAATATATAATATTTTAAAAGTGTCAAATATAATCTTTTACTTTAAAATAAATAAATATAAAGTATATAAATATATAAAAATATTTTTTATTCATTAAAATTAATTATATGCAATATTATTTATAATTACATAATATAAAATTTGACAATAATTAAATTATTTTACACTACTTAAAATAATTAGATTATTTGTTAAAAAATAAAGATTATTGTAATAATTAATTTTGTTAAAAATATATTATTATATAACATAATATTTTATTCAAATATTTGTAAACATGTATTTTATTTAAAATATTATATATAATATTATTTTAACAAAATTGACTGTTATATAACAATATATTTTTTAATGTAGACAATAGTTATTTTTTGATATTAATATATGTTTAAAATATTATATATAATACATAAAAATATTATTCTTTTAAAATTTTTTCACACTTTTAAAAAAATATTTTTAAATTTTTTATTTATATTTTTAAAAAATAAAAATTTATTTCTAAAGATTATATATATAAATACATTCACAGTTAAAAACGTTTACATATGTATACCCACTAGGTTGTAACTTTTATGGGTCTTTGTGCCATAATGAATAATATTTGTAACAAATAAAATAAAAAAAGACATTTAGGTAAACACATTTTTAATTATATAGAAATGTTAATTATAGTTATATAATTTTTATGTCATTTTATCGGTTTTGTTTATTGTAGAAATAAATTTTTATCTTTATTTAAAAAAGTGAAAATAATATTATTTATTTTCTATTTTTATTTTTTAAGAGTATAAATAAAAAAAATAAAAAATATTTATTTAAATGTGTAAAAAAAAAAGTTAACATTTTCATGTATTATATATAATATTTAAAATAAAAATAAATTCTATCCAACTCTTTTAATTTTAAAAGATAATTAAGTTATCCTTTGTGATAATATTATTATTGAATGAAATGGATTAGTTTATCATAGTTAACTTTAATCTTTTATCTAACTTAAGTTTTAATAACCTAATTAATTAACTATGGTATAATTCTTTTGGCATTTAAAGAATAACATGGTATAACACATAAATCAAATAGAAATCAATACATAAATCATAACTTGGTAAAACTTGGTATTATCACAATAATAAAACAGAAATTATACATATTGAATTTTAAGAAAGATCAAATAAATAATAGTGATACATATTTGAGAGGACAATTTGGACATTTTAAAATAAAAGGGTAAAATGAAGATTCTACATTTTCGAAAGGTCTCATTACTAGAACACATATAAAGAAGTCTGAGAATTTTGAAAACTTGGCAACATTCATATATTAGAAAATCTATCAACTGTTGACCGAAAAAAAAAAAAGACAAGACTCATTAGGCTAACTTAGGACAACAAAAAATTTGATAATGCTTTTTAAATTTAGTAGAAGATATAAGTTGTTATTTAATTTTTGAATTATTAGGTCTATATTTTAGTTTGTTTTGTTATTAAAGATTTGTTAGAAAATTTGATTTAGTTCTAATTTGCTTAATAGTTTTTTTAGAAATCTTAAATTTAAATTAAATCTCATAAATATCAAATAAGATCAAATATGATTTAAATTAGTTATCATATCTTTTAGTTATCTTATCCTTAATTTTAGAATCATATCTAGAAAAAATTGACCTACTTTTATACTATTTTGTTAGGGGTCTATTTAAGTACTTTTGTGAGTCATTCTAAATAACTTTTGATGTATAAATTTTATTATGTGTGATCAAGTGAAGTGAATGATTTGCTTCGCTTGTTGCATGAAAAAATTTGAAGGTAATTTTTAGTGCTAGTTCTTTCAATTTTCAACCATTTGATATAGGTTGTCAATGACAGATTTTTTGAAGGTCTAATTGAACAAACTCTTCCGAAGATCTAGGTTGCTAAGAATAAATTTTCTAGAGGTCTAATAAATTTTTTTTTATCTATCTTTCTATATTTTCACTCCGTTTTTTTTATTCCTTTCAATTTTGTCCGTGTCTTTTTTTATTTTTTTGTTTTTTTAGTCTTTTATTCTCTATCCGTATTATTCTTATCAGGCAACCACATGAGATTTCATAGCTTTTCTTCGTGAAACATATAAATTGCTGACACGGAAAAAAAAAGAAAAGATAGCTAAAATAATAGCATAGATTTTCCAAGATGAATGAACTTTTTTTTGAAAAGAATTATCAAGAAAGAGAATTATGAAATTTTTGGTTCTCTTAATTTTTTTCTTTTTTTTTAATTTTTTTAAATGGTTAAAAATGATTAATAGAAATGTGATTTAAGAAAAATGGTACTTCTCTAATTATTTTTATAAATTACAAAATAAATTATACTATGGTTAATTGTAGGGGTGGCAAAACGAGTTGGCCCGCCCCGTTCCGCCAAAGCTGGCCCAAATATGGGGTGGACCGGCTCCGCCAAACTAATATGGGTTTAACTTGCTAACCCGCCCCGCCAAAGGGCGGACTAGCGGGTTGGCAGGCCGGCCCGCCTATTTTTGTTTGAAATATTTTTTAACCAAATATTTTCTTTTATAATTAAATTCAATTTAACATACTAACTTACTAAGTACTAACGATTATTTTATATAATAAAATTATTTCATCGAATTAGTTATTTAACATATAAAGTAATATCTTAAATTAATTATTAATCCATAAAAAAATTATAATTAACCATTATAACTTTTTTCATTGAAAATAACATAATAAATAATAAGTATCAAAGTCTCAAACATAAGCGCATAACAATAATAAAACAAACACATAATCCATATATAAATTCTACTATAATTAAAACAAAACACACAACATAATTCATAAATCAACAAGACACCCAAAAAAATCCTTAAATCAACCCACATAAATCAATTATCAACTTCCAAATCAATAAAATTTGAATCTGATCCGGAAGTTGAAACACCGTCTCGCCTAGCACCTTGAGGATTCACATTTTCACCCTCACCTAGAATTAGAAGAATACCCAAATTTAGAACAAGATATAAATACTTAAATATTATATAAATATTAAATTAGTAACTAACAATCTAATTACCATCAACAAAGCCTTTATTCTAATTGCGAGTACAAATCACAACTTCAACATTTTCTAGCAACATTCAACTTCTATATTTGTTAATGACATGAGCTCCAATACTAAAGGCAGATTCCGATGCAACCGTAGTAATTGGAATACTCAATAAATCATGTGCCATGATTGATAACTTCGGATAATGACTCTCATATAATTTTCACCATTCCAAAACATCTAAATCTTTAAAGCAATTCTTTGACAAAAGTGGCTCCTCCAAGTATGTATCAAGTGGATTCTTTCCACTAGAGACCTCAGCTTGATGGTTACGTTTCATCAATTTCTAGCAAAATAGAAATAATCACATCTTGTTAGGATAGAATAATGACAATCAATAATATAAGAGAATTAAAATATGTTAAACATTACTTACGCCAACAATCGCAAGTCGCTTCTTGCTTGCACTTTCAGGGGTATGGGCCATGGATGAAGATTGAATACTAGGTCCTTGTGCTTCAACAGTTGGAGGAGAATTCTTGTCATATTTTTTAAAAAGCTTGTATAATTTCTTTTTCACCTGTTCCACCTTTTCTTTTGCAGTCTCAGCATCAATATCTTCATACATAAGCTCTAAAGTAGAAATCTTAAGCCTAGGATCAATAATAGCACCAAATGCAAGAATGACACTATACTTTTTTCAATACTTCTTAAATTTGTTTATCTTTTCTCCCATGCTCCTTAGAAGCTCATCTTCACTTCTCAAACTTCCCGTAAAAACAAATTGAATATGATAGATTTGTAGAAAATACAAATTTGAAGTAGGGTAAGATGTGCCAGAAATCAAATTAGTAGTTTCATAAAAGGGGTATAAAATTCACATATCCTTTCAGCTCTCCCCCATTCATCAACCGAAAGACAATACTTATAAGCATGATCGGTTGCCTTCAAATACTCAAAGGCCTTCCGATACTTGATAGCACTTTCGAGCATAATGTACATATAATTCCATCGAGTAGTAACATCTAGATGCAACCCACTTGTAAAATTTAAACCATGAATCGTAGAAACACATTCTTTAAAACCTTATCATTATATTTTCCGATCCCCTTACATATTTCACACTTTCCCTAATCTTATCCAATGTATCATGAGAAATTTTTAATCCATCTTGTATAATAAGATTCAAGATATGAGCAGAACAACGAATATGAAAGAACTTCCCATCACACAACAACCAATCATGCATATTTAATGTACTTTTCGAATGATCTTGGCATGCATCATTAGCAGATGCATTATCTAGTGTAAGAGTCATAATCTTCTTTTCAATTCCCCACTCATTTAAAAGCTCAAAAATCTTGGAAGACAATTCAAATCTCGTATGAGGAGGATGCATATAACAAAAACTCAAAATTTTACTTTGCAGTTTCCAATTTAAATCAAGAAAGTGAGAAGTTAAACATAAATAACCCTCTGTAGTGATGGATGTCCACAAATCAGAAATCAAACAAATTCTATTAGAAATGGCTACTAAAGTACTTTTAAGCTTTTCTTTTTTCCTTAAGTAAATTTTCAGCACATCCTCTTTAAGAGTATTTCTAGTAATCAGGCCTAGAGTTGGACTGATGTATTTTACCCAATTCCTAAATTTCTTATTATCAACAATAGAAAAGGAAACATCACAATCAATCACAAAGGCAGCAAACATCTCATGCGATACATGATTATCTATCTTGAGAGCCCCCATTTTATTTTGCATTTCTATCAAAGTTTGACCAATATCCTCAAAATCTATTTTCACGCACCTGTCTAAATGACGCTTAGGTGACGATGTCCCATATTGTTTACCACCAGCCTTAAACTTTTGTTTGCATCCATCACATTGAGCACAATCCATACCATCATCACCAGGTCCAAGCTTTGTGAAATATCTCCACACATCAGATGTTGTTGCCTTCGTCTTTTTCTTTTTAATATCTTCTGCTGTTTCAGATCTTTTCATATTTCAGGATTTTGTGTTACATTCCCACCATCAACTTTCATAGAGACAGAGTTATTCATAGCAAAATCAACAACTCAACCTAAATAATACAAATACATCAGAACAAGTATGAAAGAAGCTAAGCATCAGAACTGAACCATCAGTAATTTTCGATAATGTTGCATCAGAACAGATACACCAAGCATCCCAAAAAGGCAAAAAGCATTAAAGCAACGAATTAAAATAGAATGCATATCAAAGAATGCATATCAACATAAATAAGAAGTTAAGAATAAATAGTCAATAGCATATTCAATCAAGCTACCAAGCCACCAAACTAGTTTCGATGTTTGACTTCATTCATAAATTAGAAGTTAGTTAGCATTTGAAAAATAGGAAAAAAAAAGGTATCCACAAAAGCATGAAAGAATCTGTCCAGTAAAGCAAACTTCATAAATAATTCACAAAAAATTTCAAAAGCATGAAACAGGCTGTCCACAGCAACAAACACATGAATATATGATTATATGATAGAGCCTTAACAAAAACAAAGAATAGGTAAACTATAATCACAGTTCCTTATTTAAAGAAAAAGAAAATAAAAATCTTCACTTACTGAAAGTCTGAAATACAGCCGCCAAGAAGCAGAGGAGAAGAGAGGAGCGTGCTGGGAATCTGCCAGAGGCCGGACAAAGAACCGTCGATGTAACACCTCAATTTCCCTAAGCTTTACCTCTAGCCGTAAAGCAAAGGTTAATCAGAGGTTACGACAGTTCTAAAGCTTATACATATTTATATAAAAGGAAATAATATATTCTAGAAGCCAGATGAAGGATTAAGCTCGAAGACAGAATTACAAAAGCGTGAAACGTTCACTCGAAGCTAACGCCTAAAATACAAGGTATAGGTATAAGAGAATAATTCATATACAAACATAAGAATATAATAATCATAGAAAACTAGCCGCAACTTGCGGAGTTTAAGCCAACTAGTTACAAATAGACAGATACAAAGTTTTAGAATTAAAACAACTTATACAACCTATCTCTCAAATAAACCTCTAAGGCCATAAAGATAAATATACAAAAGGTGAGAGAATACTATGACGAAAGTAAAATAGAAATAAACCAAGAACGAACCATACTCCACTCTGTCACCATAACCGCAATCTCACCGAAGTAGGTTACGACCTGCATCTGAAAAATAACAACAAATTATGGAATGAGAATCGGAGGTTCTCAGTATGGTAACAGTGACCAATGATGTAAGATGTAAGACTCCGGGACGCCGAAGGTAATCCTAGAACTCCACATCACATACGGATATTCAAGCTTAGAACGAAATAAATAAAAGAACTAAAACCATAAACCAGGGTTATCTAAACTTAGGCGGATTCTAACTAATACTAATGACACCGCTGTATCCCACAACCTTCGCCAACTTTACCTTCACGCGATCCCATCACCACAGCCTACTTAACCTCTTCAGCACCAGACAATCACAATTAATGCAAACAAATAATACACAAGTAGAAGCATATAAAATAAGTAGTTCAAGTAAGCAAATAGGCATGTTATACAATTAGGCAAACTCACGTAATCAAAGCAAACAAGCACATAAAATATGCATATGATGAATGCTTATCCTATTGGCTCGTGATATCACTTGTCGGTCCATAAATGCCAACCCGACACATCCTTTCGGATGTCGCTTTTCTACCGCACCCACAAATATAGTGTTGGGCACACTCTATTGACCCACGGATATTGTGCCGAACACACACTATTCACCCACGGATATAGTACCGGGCACACTCGCATGCGTAACCCAAGGATATAGTGCCTAGCCCACTCTTGCAGCAGAAAAGGTTGTCAATCATACATCAATCCCAAGGGCACAATACCCTACACACTTATCATACTTAATTCAAGGATATAGTGCCTGGCACACTCTCATTATTCAACAAGATCATCACTCCTCTTTGTGTCTTCAACTCATCATAACCATCATCAATTTATTACTTTCATTCTGGACTCATTAGTTCATCAATTTCCCAATTCATTGTCAACAATCACCATATGCACCACTCTTCCTTCCCTCTCCACTAACTCCTACAATACAACAGAAATCTAAACCTCCATTTGCTAGCTTTTCCAAGAAAAACCCAAATCAAACCCCCTAGAGCTTTTTCCATTTTCTAGTACCTGAAAATAAGTTAAAGAGTCTTAAAATGGTGTTATAGAAGCTTATAACCTTGTCGGGAAGGTGAAATAGTTGAAAAAAAGTTTAAACTTATGAAACAGGGCGTGTGCATCCGCACAGGGGTGTGCGTCCGCACACCTAGAAAGATTTTGAAAGTGTGCGTACGCACAGGGATGTGTGTACGCACAGGTACTAAAATTTATAAAGTCTATTCACTCGCTCAAGCTGTGCGAGCGCCCCTAACAGACGTCCCTTCCCGAGTTGTGCGTGTGCACAGGGCTGTGCATCCGCACAGGTCGTAAATCTTTATTAATGTGAGCACATACAACCTATGCTAGCGCTGCTACCAGAGCCCTTTCCCCTTCCTGTGCGTACCCACAGGTCTGTGCTTCAGCACAGAATAACATTTTTGCAGGGTTGTGCGTGCGCACAAGGCTGTGTGTGCGCACATATCAGAAATCCTGAAATTCTGTAACTCTGCAGAATTTCAGATTTTCAGCACCAACTTTGAATGATCATAGCTTCCTCTACAAAATCCCAATTTTTGCAAACTTTATATCGATTAAAAGGGTTTTCAAAGATCTTTAATTCTAGACAAATTTCAACAAATTTTGAAAATCAAGTCAAAAGTTATGATCAGACAAAGTTCATCAAAAATCCATTTTTATCCAAAATCTCACAAACTCAATTTTTAACCACACCTCAATCCAATACCAATTCAATCACATATCAACCATACCAAAACAGTCCAAAATTTATACAGACACTACCTCAACCATTTTCTCACTCACACAACCTTCTAAACCATTCAATAATTCTAAATCCAACCTAACTCACATTTTTCAAATTTCCATTGACCTTATTAACATCAACATGACTTCTCACAACTTTCATCATTATTCAACTATACCACATCCAACACTTAGTATCTCAATTTATCAACCCCTTCAACACTCATCACTCCAAAAATCAAATATAAAATACTGTAATCAATCTTCCACCAACACCTTCACCAATCATCATTCTTTCACCATCAATCTTCATCAATTCCAACAATTTATCACCAAATAATAACTAACATTAACCAACATCATAATACATCATTAGAACCAATAGTCCTCAATCATTACCACCATCATACATATACCACAATAACTACATACCCAATTCAATCCTATCCTATGGCCACTAGCCTAAGTGTCCATGAACATTACATATTACATAAAGAAAACCGAAACCATATTTTGGTCGATTCTCAAATGCACCCAACACTAAAACGAAGCCACCAAGCTTGATTTAAGACCTCAACCAACTCCAACAAACACCAAAGCTCAAACTAACAACACATACATATACCAACATCAAAACCTAAGATATACAAAATAACTAAATACAAGGGTTTAGTGAAACCTTACCTTATCCAACGAGAGTAGGGATAAAATCCAACAATTACCCGCTACTAGAGATCACCTATACAACTAAAACCACAAAATCTACTCAAAAATCAAACATAAAAACGTGCAAAACATAGGGCACAAAACTGGGAAGTGAGATGTAATTTCTTACCAAGTTTGCTTAGATAAAAACGTAGAGCTCATCAAGAACTTCGCGTGGCTACAAACGGCTCGTCAATCGGAGCTCCGGATCAAAAGTTATGGCTCCCGGAAGATGGAGGTGAATAGTGCACTCTCTCTTCTTCCTCCCGGTACTTCCAGCTTAAGCGTTGTACGCATTTTCACAGAAACTTTTCGAAAGAAAATACATTTTCTAACTCAGAAAATTCACTGAAATCAAATTTCACATTTATATTTTCATATTAAAACTTCTAAATTTTTAATCTATTCCGGACACTAAAATTACTTTATTAAAACGGTTTTACGTGAAAACGCAAGTTCTTACATCCTCTCCTCCTTAAAAAGATTTTCTCCCTCGAAAATCCAAGTTACACAATATATCCCCATCAAAGCGCCCTACTGTGTCGATGTTCCCTCTCGCCTTTCGCTGCATCACTCTGATTATCGTCATCAAGAATCCGAAAGTTTCCTTAAAACAAATACCGATTTTTGGTAATATGTTTCCAAAACCTTTAAAACAAGTTTATTCTAAAGGAGTTCGTTGTTAAAATTCTTTCAAAGGAGTCAAAAATCATTTACTAGTAGGTCAAACACTTGAAATCACAACTTTCTTAAATAAAAACTTTTCAGTTTGAATTTCTTTCGATAAGATAATTTAGAAACCAAATTCACAAATGAACATAATCAGAGAATTCACATTTCTTTTTAAACAATATCTTTCAAACCAAGAATTTCTGACATAGTTTCAAAACTAAAGACTGCTTTTGTAACATTTCGCAAAGCTGTGAAAACAAGTTCAATCTAAACTAGTTCATTATGAAAGCTTTTTCAAAAGGCTCAAAAATTCATTTATTCTTAAATCAAAACCTTTCAATTTGAATCCCCTTTTTGATAAGATATATTTGCAAACCGAAATCACAAGTTATTAAAATCACACAACCCACCTTCCTTTTTAAATTGTATCATTTGATCAAAAGTTCAAATCCTAGTTTCAAAACCAAATTAGTTAAACCAAAGCTCCAAACCAGATTTAAAAACCACTCTAAATCCTAAAACGACAAAAATCATAGTTAAAAACTGCCAAGACTTCTAGTCATACCTGGTAACCGTTCCGGCATGCCAACTCGGATCGTCGTCATCACAAGTCCAAATTCCTCGGCTACCGCTGCTAGAATCCTCCTTTCCCCATGGTTTACTTCCAACAAAACTCTAAGCTCTTGAAATTCTAACGACGACTTTACAAAAGATAGAACCAAACTAACCTCAAGTCCAGGCAATATAAGACTCAAAGCATACGCTTACCTCTCGTCGGAGGATCCAACCCCGTCGCCTCACGTGCCTCCAAAGCAAACACACGACCTGGTTGCTGACTCTTACCCACACCTCGGTTCCTCCCTCTACAGCAGTCCTTTGCAAGGTGCCCTGGTAATTCGCAAGTGTAGCATCGACCATCTCCCTTTGCCATGTGGAACTGAGCGTTGTTGTTCTTTCTGAAATCCCTTTGACCTCGCAGATGTGGAGGAGTGTGTTCATTTCTTTTAAAGTTCTGTCCCCTTGGTCCAAGGTGATCGTCACGCTTCCTACTAGTATTTCGTCTAGAAGTCTCCTTTGACGAGGCTACCATTTTCGCATATTCTTCAACCACTCTTACCTTGTTCACCAAATAAGAGAAAATACGAATCTCCATAGGAGCCACAACAGTCGTGATGTCGTACTTCAAACTCCTTTGATACGTGATACAATTCCAACTTTCATAAGTTTCCGGGACACCCTGACACGCCCTAGAGAACCTACAATGTTCCTCAAATTTGCTGGTATAATCTGCCACAGACAAAGAACCTTGCTTCAGCTGCATCAATTATATCTCCTTCACTTTCCTTGTAGACTTAGGGAAGTACTTCTTGTAGAAGGCCATTTGAAATACATCCCAAGGAACATCTGCATTCTGGAGCTGTAGCAAGCGGCATTCTACCTGCCACCAATGCTGGGCCTCTTCCCAAAGTTGGTAAGCAGCAAACTCTACGTATTAGTTATGCGGGACATGCTGTGCTTGCAGTGCGTGTTCCATAGCTTGGAACCAATTATCTGCTTCCATGAGATTAGTTGAACCTCAAAAACTCGGAGGATGAACCTTGAGAAAGGTCGCCAAGGTCAGCAGAGCACCTCTCGTGTTATCTCCGTTTTCTCCCGCATTCTCATTCGCATTTCCTTTGCCATTTCCGTTTCTGTTTCTGGCCGGTTGGCCTAACCTCTACACAGCTTGTAGAGTCGCAGTAGCAGTAGCCCCCATGATGTTTTCAAGATTCGCCATTGCCGCTATGAACTTGGCCTGGTTATCGGCCGGTTGCTCATTCCTACCCTCTCCTCGTGAACGTGTACGACCTTGTTGATGCACCACTATTTCGTGGTACATCTTGTGCTTAATTTAGGAGGTTTTATCACCTTTTACCCACATTTATCCAATGATATAGCATGGTTTCATGATTGTCTCCTATATTGTGCTTAAGTGTGAAAACATGCTTTTTAGGCCTTTAATTGGTTGATTTTAATTCACCTTTGATTCCACTAGATGACTTGATATGTTTGTTAGTGAATTCAGATTGGAAAGGCTAGGAATAGATCAAAGGGATAGAGAGAAAAAGCATGCAAGTGGAGAACTTATGAAGAAACAAGGATTTGGGATGCTGAGATCGACGCGCACGCGTAGCAGATGCGTACGCATAGAAAGTGACGTCGCAAGGCGACGTGGACGCGCACATGACGCGTACGTGTGGATAGCAATTTGTCAAGAGATGCGTACGCGTGACCCACGCGCACGCGTCGGTGCTCACATGTGACCCACTTAAAGTGAATTCGGTGGGGACAATTTCTGGGCTTCCTAGGCCCATATCCAACTCATCTCTGATGCTATTTAACCCAAGGATTGAAGGGGAATCACAACCTTCCATCTAGTTAGTTTTAGTTTAGTTTAGTTTTGGAGGGAAAGTTAGTTTCTAGAGAGAGAAGCTCTCTCTTCTCTCTAGAATTAGGATTAGGATTAGGTTTAATTCTTTCCTAGATCTAGGTTAATTTCATACTTTGATTTACTTTTTCTTTATCAATTCTTGCTCCTCTACTCTTCCTCGCTCTAGTTTTGTACTTTAATTCTTGTAATTCTCTACTTTTATGTTGATCTACTTTTATCCTTCCATTTTCCTTTTACGCAATTTCATGTTTTGATTTCCTCTATTGCTTAATTGAATTGTTGTTATTAATTTCCTTGCAATTGAGTAGTGTAGATTTAATTTTATTGCAATCTTATTATGCTTTCCTTTTATGCCTTCCAAGTGTTTGATAAAATGCTTGGAAGGATGTTAGAGTAGATTTTAGTTCTCTTGGATTGGGAAGGTAACTTAGGAATTCTTGAGTCACTAATGTCCAAGTGATTGATGATTGGTAGCCATTGACTCTAGCTTTCATTAATTCAATTAGTGAGTGGCTAGGACTTATGGACTTGGATTGATATAGCTCATTTGATTTTCCTTTACTTGTTAGAGGATGACTTAATGGGATTGATCCTTGCAATTATCATGTTGTGGTTAGTGATAAGGATAGAGATCCTTGACCACCAAACCTTGCCAAGACTTCTTTTTGTCATTTGATTTCCTTTGCCATTTATATTTCTTTTCTATTATCTCAAAACCCCAAAACATACCTCATAGCCAATAACAAGAACACTTTCCTGCAATTCCTAGGGAGAACGACCCGAGGTTTGAATACTTCGGTTTATATTTTCAGGGTTTTGTTACTCGTGACAACCAAATTTTTGTATGAAAGGATTTTAGTTAGTTTAGAAACTATACTTGCAACGAGAATTTATTTGTGAAGTTCTAAACCGTCAAAAATTCATTCATCAAAATGGCGCCATTGCTGGGGACTTGCAAATGTCCGCTTGTTTTTGGTTATTGTATATATGTGAATATTGTGAATAACTTGCTTTTTGGATTGCTTGTTAGTTTTTGCTAGTTTTAGGACTTTGTTTCATTATTTCTTATTAGCTTTTGTTTCTTATTTTCTCTTTTCATTATGAATTCTCACTTTGGCTATGAGTTTGGTTCTAACTATGTTGTAGGAAATGAGGGCTACAATGAGGATGTGTATCAATGATGGGACAATCAAAGGTGGGAGGAACCCTATGCATATGATCAATCCTCATGGCAACAACCTCCACCAATGCACTATGAACAATAGCCATTCTATGATGCATACCAATCAAATGGCTATAGTGAATCCCCTTGTGACTTTTAAGAACCACCATATACCTATGAGCCATATCCTCAACATAGCTCTCAACCATACTCACAAGACCCCTACCACTAAACACCTCCATTTGATCCTAATCATTATCCACCATACCAACCACATTTTGAACCATATGAGCCACACATAGAACCACCACCATTCCAATATCAATACTCCCAAGAACCACCTCAATATACACCACCACCTTACCAAGAAGAACCACTTTCCTATCATGAACCCTTTCTCCAAAATAATAAACCCTCCTATCCACCCTAATCTCTAATGGATAAAACCCTTGGTGTTCTTCTTCAAGGGCAAGATGAGATGAAAAGGGATGTGTAACAATTTGTAGCTACCTTGACCGAGGTAGTAAGCCAATTAGCCTCCCAATGCTTGAACATTCAAAGCACTCCCATGGCCACATGTGGGGAATCACTTGAAGAGTATAGCATGAAGGGGAGATTAGAAACTCCGGTGGAAAAGGAGGATTGGTATGTTGTGTTATAACAATTGGAGAAGCCTATGATCGTTGAAGAAGAGGAAGAACTGGTTGAAGACTTAGGAGATGCGGAACCTCCATAGGAAGTTAAAATCATAGAGAATTCCTTCAAGAAGATTGAATTTGATGTTGAGGAGGAGAGTGCACAACCTCCAAAACAATTCTTGAATGAAGACTTGGAAGGAATGAAGCAAGGATTGAGTTCCTTTGGAGATGAAGATCATGCGTCCAATCTTCTTGGTGGTGAATCCTTTGAACTTGAAGAACCTTCTCCCAATGAGATAGAAAGTAATATGGAGGTAGATTTTTCTCATCCTCCCATTTATGATTTGAGTGATGGAGAAGAGTTAGATGAAATTGATGAACAAAGGATTGGAGTTGAAGTAGTTTGTGAAGAGGTGGAGACAACCAAGAAAGAACATAAGGGAGTAGAGCTTGCAAGGGCATTGGAAATACCTCTCCCCAAGCCATCACTATCCATTCTTTCATTCAAGTGGGTAAATTCCTTATACTTAAGCTTCATTATTCCCCTTGAATATGGTTTGATTGAAACGGATGGGTAACTTAGAACTCTTTGTAGAATTAAGAGTAAGAGGGAGTGGTGTAGTGGTTGGAAAAATAATATCGGCTCATTATGGTTGGATCATCAAGGTTGAATTGTAAAGGTTGGGGTTATGCTACATTGAAGGGGTCTAGGAAGTTGTTTGGGTGCTCAATTGAGAATTCTAAGGTCATGCCACCCGGATGGAATAATAATGATCAACCTTAAGACGGGTGTGAAAATAAAGTGTGGGATCCCAGATTACAAGAAGATGATCGACTTTGGGAGCCCCAAGCTTGTGAAAAACTCCATCAAGACTTGGTGCAACTCATGAAAAATCTTGGGGCACAATGGAGAACCAAGCATTGATGGGAGTTCCAAGAAGAGTTTAAGCACAAGCCACCTTGAGAGGAGCTCCCCATAAGTCCAACTTAAGGACAATAAATAAAAGTGCTAGGTGGGAGACACCCAACCATGATAAAATCTTTCCTTTTTCTCTTTTGTAAATACTGGTAAAATTAGTTTAATTTCATGTTTTTTTTGGTTTGTTGAGTGTAGTTAGTAGTTTAGTTTGTTAAATATGGTTTTATGGTGTTTTGGTAGCTGTTTGAGGGATTGGAATGCTTGGTTTGGTGCAAGAACTTGAAAAATTTTGAAAAATAGAGCACCAACCCACGCGTACGCGTGCCCTATGCGTACGCGTGCATCAAGCATTTTTGACCATCCACGCACATGCGTCACCCACGCGTACGAGTGAATGCCAAATTTCCACCCTCCATACATTTACCCGAGAGTTGTGCCTACTTCATGCCTATGTTGTGCCCGAGGCACAACTATACCCATGCGTACGCGCACATGACGCGTACGCGTCGTCGCTCTTTGGTTTGCCATGCACGCATACGCGTGATCCACGCGTACGCGTCGCTCCCATTTCACCACCATCACGCGCACGCGTACATGATGCGTACGCATGGATCGCCTTGTCTCAACACTCTTCTTTTCTCATCTTTTTTCCATTCCTTTCCTTCTCCTTTCCTCTTCCCCTCTCCCACCCCTCATCCAACACTACCAAACACCATCCATAACCATTTCTTTTAGGGAGTTAATTAGTTAGTTGACTTTTCCTTTAATTTTCTACTTTCTCATTACAAGTGTTGGATTATTGATATTATTTACTGTTTATTGCTGCTTAGACCTCAAAAGGGTGTTAGCTTAACATCGTTATTGTTAATTTTCATTGTTGGATTCTTTGTTGAGGTTAAAATTTACTACTTGCTTTTGAATTTCTCATGCTTAATGATGAGCGGATAATTTATACGCTTTTTGGCATTGTTTTTAGGTAGTTTTTAGTAAGTTCAAGCTACTTGTAGGGATGTTTTCATTAGTTTTTATGTTAAATTCACATTTCTGGATTTTACTATGAGTTTGTGTGTTTTTCTGTGATTTCAGGTAATTTCTGGCTGAAATTGAGGGACATGAGCAAAACTCTGAAAAAGGCTGACAAAAGGACTGCTGATGCTGTTGGAATCTGACCTCCCTGCACTCGAAATGGGTTTTATGGAGCTACAGAACTCCAAATGGCGCGCTCTCAACGGCGTTGGAAAGTAGACATCCATAGCTTTCCAGCAATATATAATAGTCCATACTTTATTCGGAAATTGACGACGTAACTTGGCGTTGAACGCCAAGTACATGCTGTTGTCTGGAGTTAAACGCCAGAAACACGTCATGATCCGGAGTTGAACGCCCAAAACACGTTATAACTTGGAGTTCAACTCCAAGAAAAGCCTCAGCTCGTGGATAGATCAAGCTCAGCCCAAGCATACACCAAGTGGGCCCCAGAAGTAGATTTATGCATCAATTACTTACTCATGTAAACCCTAGTAGCTAGTCTAGTATAAATAGGATAATTTACTATTGTATTAGACATCTTTTGACAGTTTAATCTCTTGACTGTTTAGTCTTTGATCATTCAATCTTTTGATCATTCAGGGGGCTGGCCATTCGGCCATGCCTGAACCTTTCACTTATGTATTTTCAACGGTGGAGTTTCTGCACACCATAGATTAAGGGTGTGGAGCTCTGCTGTACCTCAAGTTTCAATACAATCACTATTACTTTCTATTCAATTCTCTTTTATTCTTATTCCAAGATATACGTTGCACAATACTTTGATGAATGTGATGATCCGTGACACTCATCATCATTCTCACCTATGAACGCGCGTGACTGACAACCACTTCCGTTCTACCTTAGGCCGGGCGCATATCTCTTAGATTCCCCAACAAAATCTTTGTGGTATAAGCTAGATAGATGGCGGCATTCATGGGAATCCGGAAAGTCTAACCTTGTCTGTGGTATTCCGAGTAGGATTCCGGTATTGAATGACTGTGACGAGCTTCAAACTCCTGAAGGCTGGGCGTGATGACAAGCGCAAAAGAATCAAGGGATTCTACTCCAACCTGATTGAGAACCGACAAATGATTAGCCGTGCTGTGACAGAGCATTTGGACCATTTTCACTGAGAGGATGGGATGTAGCTATCAACAAGGGTGATGCCTCCAGACGATTAGCCGTGCAGTGACAGCGCATAGGACCATTTTCCCGAGAGGATTAAAAGTAGCCATTGGTGATGGTGATGCCCTACATACAGCTTGCCATGAAAAGGAGTAAGAAGGATTGGATGACAGCAATAAGAAAGTAGAGATTCGAAAGGATTCTAGCATCTCCACACGCCTATCTGAAATTCCCACTATTGATTTACATAAGTATTTCTATCCCTTTTTATTTTCTATTTATTATTAATTTTCGAAACCCATAACCATTTAATCTGCCTAACTGAGATTTACAAGGTGACCATAGCTTGCTTCATACCAACAATCTCTGTGGGATCGACCTTTACTCACGTAAGGTATTACTTGGATGACCCAATACACTTGCTGGTTAGTTGAACGGAGTTGTGTCCACACATAGGTGCCATAATAATGATTCCATACAACAACAAAGAATACTACATTGATGTGATCACAATTTCGTCCACCAAGTTTTTGGCGCCGTTGCCGGGGATTGTTTGAGTATGGGCAACTGACGGTTCATCTAGTTGCTCAGATTAGGTAATTTTCTTTTCAAAAATCTTTTTCAAAATTTTTCTTTTCTTTTTCGTTTTTCCTAACTTTATTTTCGAAAAAAATAATAAAAATCCAAAAAAATTATAAAATCATAAAAATAAAAAATATTTTGTGTTTCTTGTTTGAGTCTTGAGTCAACTTTTAAGTTTGGTGTCAATTGCATGCTTTTTAAAATTTTTTTTCTTGCATTTTTCGAAAATTCCATGCATTCATAGTGTTCTTCATGATCTTCAAGTTGCTCTTGATAAGTCCTCTTGTTTGATCTTGGTGTTTTCTTGTTTTGTGTTGTTTGTTGTTTTTCATATGCATTTTTTGTTGGTTAGTGTCCATGCATTAAAGATTTCTAAGTTTGGTGTCTTGCATATTTTCTTTGCATCAAAAAAATTTTTTTTTTCAAAAATATGTTCTTGATGTTCATCATGATCTTTAAAGTGTTCTTGGTGTTCATCTTGACATTCATAGTGTTCTTGCATGCATCTTATGTTTTGATCCAAAATTTTCATGTTTTGGGTCATTTTTGTGTTTTTCTCTTTCATCATTAAAAATTCAAAAATCAAAAATATATCTTTTCCTTTTTTCTCTCCAAATTTTCGAAATTTTGGGTTGACTTGGTCAAAAATTTTTAAAATTAGTTGTTTCTTACAAGTCAAGTCAAATTTTCAATTTTAAAAATCTTATCTTTTCAAAATCCTTTTCAAAAATTATATCCTTTTCATTTTTTTCTATTTTTCGAAAATTTCAAAAAAATATTTTTCAAAATATTTTCAAAATCTTTTTCTTATCTTTATATCATATTTTCGAAAATTCACTAATAATTAATGTGATTGATTCAAAAATTTGAAGTTTGTTACTTTCTTGTTAAGAAAGGTTCAATCTTTAAGTTCTAGAATCTTATCTTGTAGTTTCTTGTTAGTGAAGTAAATAATTTCAAATTTTTAAATTAAATCTTTTTATCTTTTATCTTATCTTTTTCAAAAACTTTATCTCTAAACTTCTTATCTTCTTATCTTTTCAAATTTGATTTCAAATCTTTTTCAATCAACTAACTAACTTTTTGTTTATTTCTTATCTTTTTCAAAACCACCTAACTACTTTTCCCTCTCTAATTTTCGAAAATACCTCTCTCTTTTTCAAAAAAAAATTTCTTTTTAATTAATTAATTGTTTTAATTTTAATTCTATCTTATCTTTTAATTTTCGAAAATACTAACCCCTTTTTCAAAATTATTTTCGAAATTTCCCCTCTCTTTTCTTATTCTATTTAATTATTTAATTACTAACACTTCTCTTCACCTCCCCTATCCTTACTCTTTATACAGACTATTCATTCTTCTTCACTCTTCTCCCCTTTCTTTTTCTACTAACATAAAGGAATCTCTATACTGTGACATAGAGGATTCCTCTTTCCTTTCTTGTTTTCTTCTCTTTCATATGAGCAGGAACAAGGAAAAAGGCACTCTTGTTGAAATTGATCCTGAACCTGAAAGGACTCTGAAAAGGAAACTAAAAGAAACTAAATTACAACAATCCAGAAACAAACCTTTCAGAAATTTTCGAACAAGAGAAGGAGATGGCAGCCGAAAATAATAATAATGCAAGGAGAATGCTTGGTGACTTCACAAAGCCAACGTCCAAATTTGATGGAAGAAGCATCTCCATTCCTGCCATTGGAGACAACAACTTTGAGCTGAAACCTCAGCTAGTTGCCTTAATGCAACAAAACTGCAAGTTTTATGGACTTCCATCTGAAGATCCTTATCAGTTTTTAACTGGGTTCTTGAAGATCTGTGAGACTGTAAAGACGAATGGAGTTGATCCTGAAGTCTACAGACTCATGCTTTTCCCTTTTGCTGTAAGAGACAGAGCTAGAATATGGTTGGATTCACAACCTAAGGATAGCCTGGACTCCTGGGATAAGCTGGTCACAGCCTTCTTGGATAAATTCTTTCCTCCTCAAAAGCTGAGCAAGCTGAGAGTGGATGTTCAAACCTTCAAACAAAAAGATGGTGAATCCCTCTATGAAGCTTGGGAAAGATACAAGCAGCTGACCAAAAGATGTCCATCTGACATGTTTTCAGAATGGACCATATTAGATATATTCTATTATGGTCTCTCTGAATTTTCGAAAATGTCATTGGACCATTCTGCAAGTGGATCTATTCACCTAAAGAAAACTCCTGAAGAGGCTCAAGAACTCATTGATATGGTTGCAAACAACCAATTCATGTACACTTCTGAGAGGAATTCCGTGAATAATGGGATACCTCAGAAGAAAGGAGTTCTTGAAATTGATGCTCTGAATGCCATATTGGCTCAGAACAAAGTGTTGACTCAACAGGTCAACATGATCTCTCAAAATCTGAATGGATGGCAACATGCATCCAACAGTACTAAAGAGGTAGCTTCTGAAGAAGCTTATGATCCTGAGAACCCTGCCATAGCAGAGGTTAATTACATGGGTGAACCTTATGGAAACACCTATAACTCATCATGGAGAAATCATCCAAATTTCTCATGGAAGGATCAACAAAAGCCTCAACAAGGCTTTAACAATGGTGGATGATGAGCGGATAATTTATACGCTTTTTGGCATTGTTTTTAGTATGTTTTTAGTATGTTTTAATTAGTTTTTATTATATTTTTATTAGTTTTTAGTTAAAATTCACTTTTCTGGACTTTACTATGAGTTTGTGTGTTTTTCTGTGATTTCAGGCATTTTCTGGCTGAAATTGAGGGTCCTGAGCAAAAATCTGATTCAGAGGCTGAAAAGGACTGCAGATGCTGTTGGATTCTGACCTCCCTGCACTCAAAGTGGATTTTCTGGAGCTACAGAAGCCCAATTGGCGCGCTCTCAATGGCGTTGGAAAGTAGACATCCTGGGCTTTCCAGCAATGGATAATAGTCCATACTTTGCTCTAGATTTGATGGCTCAAACCGGCGTTGCAAATCAGCTTCAGAATTTCCAGCGTTTAACGCTGGAACTGGCATAAAAATTGGAGTTAAACGCCCAAACTGGCATAAAAGCTGGCGTTTAACTCCAGAAAAATTCTCTACACATGAAAGCTTCAATGCTCAGCCCAAGCACACACTAAGTGGACCCAGAAGTGGATTTTTACGTCATTTACTCATTTCTGTATACCCTAGGTTACTAGTTCACTATTAATAGGATCTTTTGACATTGTATCTACACCTCATGACACTTTACACGTTTCTCATTGTATTTTCTACAGCATGAGTCTTTAAACCCCATGGTTGGGGGTGAGGAGCTCTGCTGTGTCTTGATGGATTAATACAATTACTACTGTTTTTCGTTCAATCACGCTTGGTTCCATTCTAAGATAGCACTTGTTCTTCAACCTGATGAATGTGATGATCCGTGACACTCATCACCATTCTCGCCTATGAACGTGTGCTTGACAACCACCTCCGTTCTACTTTAGATTGAGTGAATATCTCTTGGATTCCTTAATCAGAATCTTTTTGGTATAAGCTAGAATTGATAGCGGCATTCAAGAGAATCCGGAAGGTCCAAACCTTGTCTTTGGTATTTTGAGTAGGATTCAAGGATTGAATGACTGTGACGAGCTTCAAACTCCTGAGGGCTGGGCGTTAGTGACAGACACAAAAGAATCACTGGATTCTATTCCAACCTGATTGAGAACCGACAGATGATTAGTCGTGCTGTGACAGAGCGCGTTGAACATTTTCACTGAGAGGATGGGAGGTAGCCATTGACAACGGTGAAACCCTACATACAGCTTGCCATGGAAGGAGTCTTGCGTGCTTGAAGAAGAAGACAGTAGGAAAGCAGAGATTCCGAAGATAGAGCATCTCCGAAAGCTCAACCTATTCTCCATTACTGCAAACCAAGTACTTAGTTCATGTTCTTTTACTTTTTACAATCAACCTTGATAATTATTGATATCCTGACTAAGAGTTACAAGATAACCATAGCTTGCTTCAAGCCGACAATCTCCGTGGGATCGACCTTTACTCACGTAAGGTATTACTTGGACGACCTAGTGCACTTGCTGGTTAGTTATGCGGGATTGCAAAAGTGTGATTGCAATTTCGTGCACCAAGTTTTTGGCGCCGTTGCCGGGGATTGTTCGAGTTTGGACAACTGACGGCTTATCTTGTTGCTTAGATTAGGACTGTTTTATTTTAGTTGGTTTAGAGTCTTTTATTTGAGTTTAGTTTCATATTTTAAGTTTGGTGTCAATTGCATGCTTTTGTTTTCTTTTGATTTTTCGAATTTGCATGTCCTTAGTCCCTTTTTGATCTTTAAAAATTCTAAGTTTGGTGTCTTCTTTTTGTTTTCCTTTAAGTTTTCGAAAATGTGTGTCTGATTTTTTAAATATTTTAAGTTTGGTGTCATTTTGTTGTTTTTCTCTTTCCTCATTTCAAAAAAATCAAATCTTTTTTCAAAATAATTTTCAATCATATATTTTCAATTGCTAATTCCAAAATCTTTTTAATTGACTAATTGATTTAGTTTTCAATTTGCTTTGATCTTATTTTCTTTTAGTTTTCGAAAATTTATTTTGTTTTCCTTTTGTTTTATTTTATTTTTTCGGTCAACAAAAAAAAAAATTTACTTTACTTGTGAATTCATATCATATTCCCTTTCTCCATCATGGACCTAAGTGGAATTGAACAGTCCAGAAGGACTCTGGGGTCATATGCTAACCCCATTACAGCTGCATATGGGAGTAGCATCTGTATACCTCCCATTAAAGCAAGCAGCTTTGAGCTAAATCCTCAACTCATTATCATGGTGCAGCAAAATCGCCAGTATTCCGATCTTCCACAGGAAGAACCTACTGAGTTTCTAGCACAATTCTTACAAATTGCTGACACAGTACGTGATAAAGAGATGGATCAGGATGTCTACAGACTATTACTATTTCCATTTGCTGTAAAGGATCAAGCTAAGAGGTCGTTGAATAACCAACCTACAGCAAGCATAAAGACATGGAAACAGTTATCAGACAAATTCCTGAATCAGTTTTACCCTCCAAAGAGGATGACACAGCTAAGGCTGGACATCCAAGGCTTTAAACAAGCGGATAATGAATCCCTTTATAATGCCTGGGAGAGGTATAGAGGTATGCTAAGAAAATGCCCCTCTGAAATTTTTTCAGAGTGGGTACAGCTGGACATCTTCTACTATGGGCTTACAGAAAAAGCTCAGATGTCTTTAGACCACTCAGCTGGTGGATCTATACATATGAGGAAGACGATTGAAGAGGCTCAAGAGCTTATAGATACTGTTGCTAGAAATCAATATTTGTACTCTAGCAATGAGTTCTCTACAAAAGAAGAAGTTATGGTAGTAGCCACTGATCCTAATCCTCAAGAACAGATGGTTGAGCTTAATCAGCAATTACACCTGATGACAAAACAGTTAGCAGAATTTAAAGAAATGCTCCAAGAAACTAAAATTGCTAACAAGAACATAGAATCACAATTGAATCAGGCAAAACAGCAGCTATCTAAATAGATAACAGAAGAATGCCAAGCAGTTCAACGGAGGAGTAGGAAGACATTGAATAACACTGCTCAAAGTAGCAAAAAGCCAAATAAGGAACAATTGACAGAGGATAACCAAACCACTGTCCAAAATCTCTCTGAGGACAGTAAGAGCCCAGAGAGGAATACTTTTGGCGTTCAAATGCCAGAAAAAGGGGGGGGGGGAAAGCTGGCGTTAAATGCCCATTCCCTGCCCAGTTCTGGCGTTCAAACGCCAGAAAGGGGAGAAAAGTTGGCGTTAAACGCCCAATCTTCACCCAATCCTGGTGTTCAAACGCTAATGGGGAATCAGACACCTGAGAGTGCTGATAGTAACCCCTCTAAAAAGGCTTCTCCAACCACTTCTGTAAGGAATAAACCTGCAGCAACTAAGGTTGAAGAATATAAAGCCAAGATGCCTTATCCTCAGAAACTCCGCCAAGCGGAGCAGGATAAGCAATTTGCCCACTTTGCAGACTACCTAAGGACTCTTGAAATAAAGATTCCATTTGCAGAGGCACTTGAGCAAATACCTTCTTATGCTAAGTTCATGAAAGAGATCTTAAGTCATAAGAAGGATTGGAGAGAAACTGAAAAAGTATTTCTCACTGAAGAATGCAGTGCAGTCATTCTGAAAAGCTTACCAGAAAAGCTTCAAGATCCAGGAAGCTTTATGATACCATGCACATTAGAAGGCACTTGCACCAAGACAGCCCTGTGTGACCTTGGAGCAAGCATCAATCTAATACCTGCATCCACTATCAGAAAGCTTGGGTTGACTGAAGAAGTCAAACCAACTCGGATATGCCTCCAACTTGCTGATGGCTCCATTAAATATCCATCAGGAATAATAGAGGACATGATTGTCAAGGTTGGGCCATTCGCCTTTCCAACTGACTTTGTGGTGCTGGAAATGGAGGAGCACAAGAGTGCAACTCTCATTCTAGGAAGACCTTTCCTAGCAACTGGACGAACTCTCATTGATGTACAAAAAGGGGAAGTAACCCTGAGAGTCAATGAGGATGAGTTCAAGTTGAATGCTGTAAAAGCTATGCAGCATCCAGACACACCAAATGACTGCATGGGCGCTGACATTATTGACTCTTTGGTTGAAGAGGTCAATATGACTAAAAGTCTAGAATCAGAGCTAGAGGACATCTTCAGCCTGATCAGGAAGAACCAGAGGAAACAAAAGAATTTTTGAAAATTCCTTAGGAGGAGGATAAGCCTCCCAAACCTGAACTCAAACCACTACCACCATCCCTGAAGTATGCATTTCTGGGAGAAGGTGACACTTTTCCAGTGATTATAAGCTCTGCTTTAAATCCACAGGAAGAGGAAGCACTGATTCAAGTGCTAAGGACACACAAGACAGCTCTTGGGTGGTCCATAAGTGATCTTAAGGGCATTAGCCCAGCAAGTTGCATGCACAAGATCCTATTGGAGGATAATGCCAAACCAGTGGTCCAACCACAAAGGCGGCTAAATCCAGCCATGAAGGAGGTGGTGCAGAAAGAGGTCACTAAATTATTAGAGGCTGGGATTATTTATCCTATTTCTGATAGCCCCTGGGTGAGCCCTGTCCAAGTTGTCCCCAAAAAGGGAGGCATGATAGTAGTTTATAATGAAAAAAATGAACTGGTTCCTACAAGAATAGTCACAGGGTGGCGTATGTGTATTGACTACAGAAGGCTCAATACAGCCACCAGAAAGGATCATTTTCCTTTACCATTCATAGATCAAATGCTAGAAAGACTAGCTGGTCATGATTATTACTGCTTTTTGGATGGCTATTCAGGTTACAACCAAATTGCAGTAGATCCTCAAGACCAAGAGAAAACAGCATTTACTTGCCCTTCTGGCGTGTTTGCCTACAGAAGGATGCCTTTTGGTCTGTGTAATGCTCCTGCAACCTTTCAGAGATGCATGCTATCCATCTTCTCTGATATGGTGGAGAAATTCATGGAAGTCTTCATGGATGACTTCTCAGTATATGGAGACTCATTCAGCTCCTGTCTTAACCACCTAGCACTTGTCCTGAAAAGGTGCCAAGAGACTAACCTGGTTTTAAACTGGGAGAAATGTCACTTTATGGTGACTGAAGGAATTGTCCTTGGGCACAAAATTTCAAGCAAGGGAATAGAGGTGGATAAGGCAAAGGTAGAAGTAATTGAAAAATTACCACCACCTGCCAATGTTAAGACAATCAGAAGCTTTCTGGGGCATGCAGGATTCTACAGAAGGTTTATAAAGGATTTTTCGAAAATTGCAAAATCTCTGAGCAACCTGCTAGCTGTTGACACACCATTTGTGTTTGACACACAGTGTCTGCAGGCATTTGAGACCCTGAAAGCTAAGCTGGTCACAGCACCAGTAATCTTTGCACCAGACTGGACATTGCCATTCGAACTAATGTGTGATGCCAGTGACCATGCCATTGGTGCAGTGTTGGGCCAGAGGCATAACAAGCTTCTGCATGTCATTTATTATGCCAGTCGTGTTCTAAATGATGCACAGAAGAATTACACAACCACAGAAAAAGAGTTACTTGCAGTGGTCTATGCCATTGACAAGTTTAGATCCTATCTAGTAGGATCAAAGGTGATTGTGTACACTGACCATGCTGCTCTTAAGTACTTACTCACAAAGCAGGATTCAAAACCCAGGCTCATAAGATGGGTGTTGCTTCTACAAGAGTTTGATATAGAAATAAGAGACAGAAAGGGGACAGAGAACCAAGTAGCTGATCATCTGTCCCGAATAGAACCAGTAGCTGGGGCGTCCCTCCCTTCTACTGAGATCTCTGAGACTTTCCCAGATGAGCAACTCTTTGCCATTCAGGCATCTCCATGGTTTGCAGATATTGCAAATTATAAAGCTGTGAGGTTCTGATGAGTGGATAATTTATACGCTTTTTGCCATTGTGTTAAGTATGTTTTTAGTATGATCTAGTTAGTTTTTAGTATATTTTTATTAGTTTTTAGTTAAAATTCACTTTTCTGGACTTTACTATGAGTTTGTGTATTTTTCTGTGATTTCAGGTATTTTCTGGCTGAAATTGAGGGACCTGAGCAAAAATCTGATTCAGAGACTAAAAAGGACTGTAGATGCTGTTGGATTCTGACCTCCCTGCACTCGAAGTGGATTTTCTAGAGCTACAGAAGCCCAATTTGCGCGCTCTCAACGGAGTTGGAAGGTAGACATCCTGGGCTTTCCAGCAATATATGATAGTCCATACTTTGCCCAAGATTGGATGTCCCAAACCGGCATTCAAAGTCACCATAAGAATTCCCAGCGTTAAACGCCGGAACTGGCACAAGGATGGGAGTTAAACGCCCAAACTGGCATAAAAGCTGGTGTTTAACTCCAAGAAGAGTTTCTACACGAAAATGCTTCAATGCTCAGTCCAAGCACACACCAAGTGGGCCCGGAAGTGGATTTTTATGTCATTTACTCATCTCTGTAAACCCTAGGCTACTAGTTCTCTATATATAGGACCTTTTGCTATTGTATTTTCATCTTTGGATTATCTTTAGATCCTTTGATCATCTTTGGATTATCTTTAGATCCTTTGATCATCTTTGGATCATTTTAGATCTTTTGATCACTTATGGGAGGCTGGCCTCACGGCCATGCCTAGACCTTGTTCTTATGTATTTTCAACGGTGGAGTTTCTACACACCATAGATTAAGGTGTGGAGCTCTGCTGTACCTCGAGTATTAATGCAATTACTATTGTTCTTCTATTCAATTCCGCTTGTTCTTATTCTAAGATATCACTTGTTCTTCAACTTGATGAATGTGATGATCCGTGACACTCATCATCATTCTCACCTATGAACGTGTGCCTGACAACCACCTCCGTTCTACCTTAGATTGGGTGGATATCTCTTGGATTCTTTAACCGGAATCTTCGTGGTATAAGCTAGAATTGATGGCGGCATTCAAGAGAATCCGGAAGGTCTAAACCTTGTCTGTGGTATTCTGAGTAGGATTCAATGATTGAATGACTGTGACGAGCTTCAAACTCCTGAAGGCTGGGCGTTAGTGACAGACGCAAAAGAATCACTGGATTCTATTCCAACCTGATTGAGAACCGATAGATGAATAGCCGTGCCGTGACAGGGTGCGTTGAACATTTTCACTGAGAGGATGAGAGGTAGCCACTGACAACGGTGAAACCCTTGCATACAGCTTGCCATGGAAAGGAGTAAGAAAGATTGGATGAAGACAGTAGGAAAGCAGAGAGACGGAAGGGACAAAGCATCTCCATACGCTTATCTGAAATTCTCACCAATGAATTGCATAAGTATCTCTATCTTTATCTCTATGTTTTATTCATCATTCAAAACCAATTGAGTTTGCCTGACTAAGATTTACAAGGTGACCATAGCTTGCTTCATACCAACAATCTCTGTGGGATCGACCCTTACTCGCGTAAGGTTTATTACTTGGACGACCCAGTACACTTGCTGGTTAGTTGTGTGAAGTTGTGTTTATGCCATGGTATTGAACACCAAGTTTTTGGGTTCATCACCGGGGATTAATTGAGTTGTGAAAAGTATTGATCACAATTTCGTGCACCAAGTTTTTGGCGCCGTTGCAGGGGATTGTTGAGTTTGGACAACTGACGGTTCATCTTGTTGCTTAGATTAGGTATTTTTCTTCAGAGTTCTTAAGAATGAATTCTAGTGTTTCAAAGTGATGTTCTTATCATCACCAAAGCTGATGGATTCTCATCAATTTAGCTCTTGAATGCAATGTCCTGCTGAAGCTTGGCTGGCCATGTCTAATTCCTTTAGACTGAAGCTTTAGACTAACATTGCATGATTCCTGGAATTCTCATTAAGAATTTTGATACCTTTATTTTCTTTTCCACTTAATTTTCGAAAAAGCACAAAAAATTTACAAAATCATAAAATCCAAAAATTTCTTGTTTGAGTCTAGAGTCTCATTTTAAGTTTGGTGTCAATTGCATGTTTCTATTCTTCTTGCATTTTTCGAACTCATGCATGTGCCTTCATTAATCTTCAAGTTGTTCTTGATGATTTCATTACTCTGATCTTTAATTTCTCTTGACTTGAGTGTTTGTGTTTCTCATATGCATTCTCATTTTGTTAATGTCAGTAGTATACAAACTGCTAAATTTGGTGTCTTGCATGCATTGTTATTTGATTTTAGTTGCATTTTGATTATTCCTCACTATTAAAAATCCAAAAATATTTTTAATTTGTGTCTTTTCAAGTCAATAATACAGAGAATTGAAGATTCAGAACATACAGCAGAGGAATTACACAGAAAAAGCTGGGCGTTCAAAATGCCCAGTGAAGAAGACAGACTGACGTTTAAATGCCAGCCAGGGTGCCTGGTTGGGCGTTTAACGCCCAAAAGGGTAGTAGTTTGGACATTAAACGCCAGAATGTGCACCATTCTGGGCGTTTAACGCCAGGATGGCACAAGAGGGAAGATTCTGTTTTCAATGCGAATTTTTTTTTTCAAGTTTTCAAAATTTTTCAAAATCAAATCTTTTTCAAATCATATCTTTTCAATCAAATCTTTTTCAAAATCAATTTCTTTCCATTTTCAAAAATACTTGCTATTAATTAGTGATTTGATTCAACATTTCAAGTATGTTGCCTTTTCTGTTGAGAAAGGTTTAATGTTTGAATCATATCTTTTCTTGTTAGCCAAGTTATTAATTTTTAAAATCAAATCTTTTTTAAAATGTTTTTCAAATCATATCTTCTCAATCACATCTTTTTAAAACCAATCATATCTTCTTAACCACATCTTTTTCAAAATAGTTTTCAATCAAATCTTTTTGATTTCTAATTTCAAAATCTTTTTCAAAAATCACTTTACTTCTTTCTCAATCATGGTTTTCGAAAATCAATTAAAGTTTTTCAAAATGTTTTCAAAATCTTTTACTTAATTTTCGAAAATTTCTTCCCCTCTTCTCACATCCTTCTATTTATGGACTAACACTATTCCTTAATGCACAATTCGAACTCCATCTTCTTTGATAAGTTCGAATTTTCTACTTCTGCCTTCTATTTTTCTTTTCCTCTGACACCTCAAGGAATCTCTATACTGTGACATAGAGGATTCCATATTTTCTTGTTCTCTTCTCTTTCATATGAGCAGGAGCAAAGACAAAAGCATTCTTGTTGAGGCTGATCCTGAACCAGAAAGGACCTTGAAGCGAAAGCTAAGAGAAGCTAAGGCACAACTCTCTGTAGAGGACCTAACAGAAATCTTCAAAGAAGAAGAACCCATGGCAGCCGAAAACAACAACAATGCCAACAATGCAAGGAAGGTGCTGGGTGACTTTACTGCACCTACTCCCGACTTCTATGGGAGAAGCATCTCTATCCCTGCCATTGGAGCAAACAACTTTGAGCTTAAGCCTCAATTAGTTTCTCTATTGCAACAGAATTGCAAGTTCCATGGACTTCCATTGGAAGATCCTCATCAGTTTTTAGCTGAATTCTTGCAAATCTGTGATACTGTCAAGACTAATGGGGTTGACCCTGAGGTCTACAGACTTATGCTATTCCCTTTTGCTGTAAGAGACAGAGCTAGGATATGATTGGACTCACAACCTAAAGAAAGCATGAACTCTTGGGAAAAGCTAGTCAATGCCTTCTTGGGAAAGTTCTTTCCACCTCAAAAATTAAGTAAGCTTAGAGTGGAAGTCCAAACCTTCAGACAGAAGGAAGGAGAATCCCTCTATGAAGCTTGGGAAAGATACAAACAATTAATCAGAAAGTGTCCCTCTGATATGCTTTCTGAATGGAGCATCATAGGTATTTTCTATGATGGTCTCTCTGAACTATCCAAGATGTCTTTGGATAGCTCTTCTGGAGGATCTCTTCATCTGAAGAAGACGCCTACAGAAGCTCAAGAACTAATTGAAATGGTTGCAAATAACCAATTCATGTACACTTTTGAAAGGAATCCTGTGAACAATGGGACAAATCAGAAGAAAGGAGTTCTTGAGATTGATACCCTGAATGCCATATTGGCTCTGAACAAAATATTGACTCAGCAAGTCAATTTGATTTCTCAAAGTCTGTCTGGAATGCAAAATGCACCAGGTAGTACTAAGGAAGCTTCATCTGAAGAAGAAGCTTATGATCCTGAGAACCCTTCAATGGAAGAGGTGAATTACATGGGAGAACCCTATGGAAACACCTATAATCCTTCATGGAGAAATCATCCAAATCTCTCATGGAAGGATCAACAGAGGCCTCAACAAGGTTTCAACAACAATAATGGTGGAAGAAACAGGTTTAGCAATGGCAAGCCTTTTCCATCATCTTCTCAGCAACAGACAGAGAGTTCTAAGCAAAACAACTCTGACTTAGCAACCATGGTCTCTGATCTAATCAAAACCACTCAAAGTTTCATGACTGAAACAAGATCCTCCATTAGAAATTTGGAGGCACAAGTGGGTCAGCTGAGCAAGAAAATTACTGAACTCCCTCCTAGTACTCTTCCAAGCAATACAGAAGAAAATCCAAAAGGAGAGTGCAAAGCCATCAACATGGCCGAATTTGGAGAGGAGGAAGAGGCAGTGAACGCCACTGAGGAAGACCTCAATGGACGTCCACTGGCCTCTAACGAGTTCCCCAATGAGGAACCATGGGAATCTGAGGCTCAAAATGAGACCATAGAGATTCCATTGGACTTATTTCTGCCATTCATGAGCTCTAATGAGTATTCTTCCTCTGAAGAGGATGAGTATGTCACTGAAGAGCAAGTTGTTAAATACTTTGGAGCAATCATGAAGCTAAATGACAAGTTATTTGGAAATGAGACTTGGGATGATGAACCTCCTCTGCTCACCAAAGAACTGGATGACTTGTCTAGGCAGAAACTGCCTCAAAAGAGACAGGATCCTGGGAAGTTTTCAATACCTTGTACCATAGGCACCATGACCTTTAAGAAGGCCTTGTGTGACCTAGGGTCAAGTGTAAACCTCACGCCTCTCTCTGTAATGGAGAAGCTAGGGATCTTTGAGGTGCAAGCTGTAAAAATCTCACTAGAGATGGCAGACAACTCAAGAAAACAAGCTTATGGACTTGTAGAGGATGTTCTGGTAAGAGTTGAAGACCATTACATCCCTGCTGATTTCATAGTCCTAGAGACTGGGAAGTGCATGGATGAATCTATCATCCTTGGCAGACCCTTCCTAGCCACAGCAAAGGCTGTGATTGATGTTGACAGAGGAGAATTGATCATTCAAGTGAATGAAGAACCCTTAGTGTTTAAGGCTCAAGGATATCCCTCTATCACCATGGAGAGGAAGCATGAAGAGCTTCTCTCAAAACAGAGCCAAACAGAGCCCCCACAGTCAAACTCTAAGTTTGGTGTTGGGAGGCCACAACCAACTTCTAAGTTTGGTGTTGAACCCCCACATTCAAACTCTAAGTTTGGTGTTGGGAGGTTCCAACATTGCTCTGAGCATCTGTGAGGCTCCATGAGAGCCCTCTGTGAAGCTACTGACATTAAAGAAGCGCTTGTTGGGAGGCAACCCAATGTTATATTTTATCTATTTTTCTTTGTTATTTTATGTTTTCTGTAGGTTGATGATCATGAGAAGTCACAAAATCAATTGAAAAAGCAAAAACAGAATGAAAAAACAGAAAGAAAAATAGCACACCCTGGAGGAAGATCCTACTGGCGTTTAAACGCTAGTAAGGCTAGCAGATGGGCATTTAACGCCCAGTCTGGCACCATTCTGGGCGTTTAACGCCAGAAAGGGGCACCAGACTGGCGTTAAATGCCAGGAAAGGGCAAGAAGTTGGCGTTAAACGCCAGAAATGGGCACCAGCCTGGCGTTTAACGCCAGAATTGGCATGAAGAGCAATTTTGCTCGCCACTTGGTGCAGGGATGACTTTTCCTTGACACCTCAGGATCTGTGGACCCCACAGGATCCCCACCTACCCCACCACTCTCTCTCTTCTTCACCCATTCACCAATCACCTCAACACCTCTTCCCCAAAAACCCTTCACCTATCAAATCCCATCTTTCTCTTCACCACTCACATCCATCCTTTATAAAACCCCACCTACCTCACCATTCAAATTCAAACCACTTTTCCTCCCAAACCCACCCTCCCATAACCAAACCATAACCCTCCCCCCACCCCTATAAAAACCCATCTTCACTCCTTCATTTTCACACACCCTAAACACTACTTCTCCCCCTTTGGCCGAACCACAAGGCCATTTCCATCTCCTTCATTTCTTCTTCTTCTACTCTCTTCTTTTCTCTTTTGCTCGAGGACGAGCAAACCTTTTAAGTTTGGTGTGGTAAAAGCATTGCTTTTTGTTTTTCCATAACCATTTATGGCATCCAAGGCCGGAGAAACCTCTAGAAAGAGAAAAGGAAAGGCAAAAGCTTTCACCTCCGAGTCATGGGAGATGGAGAGATTCATCTCAAGGGTGTATCAAGACCACTTCTATGAAGTTGTGGCCTTGAAGAAGGTGATCCTCGAGGTCCCTTTCAAACTCAAAAAGAGTGAATATCCGGAGATCTGACATGAGATCCGAAGAAGAGGTTGGGAAGTTCTTACCAACCCCATTCAACAAGTCGGAATCTTAATAGTTCAAGAGTTCTATGCCAATGCATGGATCACCAAGAACCATGATCAAAGTGTGAACCCGGACCCAAAGAATTGGCTTACTATGGTTCGGGGGAAATACTTGGATTTTAGTCCGGAAAATGTAAGGTTGGCATTCAACTTGCCTATGATGCAAGGAGATGAACACCCTTACACTAGAAGGGTCAACTTTGATCAAAGGTTGGACCAAGTCCTCACAGTCATTTGTGAAGAGGGCGCCCAATGGAAGAGAGATTCAAGAGGAAAGCCGGTTCAATTGAGAAGGCATGACCTCAAGCCTGTGGCTAGGGGATGGTTGGAGTTTATCCAACGCTCAATCATTCCCACTAGCAACCGGTCCGAAGTTACTATAGACCGGGCTATCATGATTCATAGCATCATGATTAGAGAAGAAATAGAAGTTCATGAGGTTATATCCCAAGAACTTTATAAGGTGGTGGACAAGTCCTCTACTTTGGCAAGGTTAGCCTTTCCTCATCTCATTTGTCACCTCTGTTATTCAGTTGGAGTTGACATAGAGGGAGACATCCCCATTGATGAGGACAAGCCTATTACTAAGAAGAGGATGGAGCAAACAAGAGACCCATCTCATCATGAAATCCCTGAGATGCCTCAAGGGATGCACTTTCCTCCACAAAACTATTGGGAGCAACTAAACACCTCCCTAGGAGAATTGAGTTCCAACATGGGACAACTAAGGGTGGAGCACCAAGAACACTCCATCCTCCTCCATGAAATTAGAGAAGATCAAAGAATCATGAGAGAGGAGCAACAAAGGCAAGGAAGAGACATTGAGGAGCTCAAGCACTCCATAGGATCTTCAAGAGGAAGAACAAGCCGCCATCACTAAGGTGGACCCGTTCTTTAATTTCCTTGTTCTTTATTTTCTATTTTTCGAAAAAATTATGCTTATGTTTATCTATGTTTGTGTCTTGTGATCATTAGTGTCTTAGTGACTATGCCTTAAAGTTATGAATGTCCTATGAATCCATCACCTTTCTTGAATGAAAAATGTTCTTAATTGAAAAAGAGAAGAATTGCATGAATTTTAAATTTTATAACAGATTAATTATTTTGATGTGGTGGCAATACTTTTGTTTTCTGAATGTATGCTTAAACAGTGCATATGTCTTTTGAATTTGTGGTTCATGAATGTTGGCTCTTGAAAGAATGATGAAAAAGGAGAAATGTTACTGAGGATCTGAAAAATCATAAAAATGATTCTTGAAGCAAGAAAAAGCAGTGAATACAAAAAAAAGAGAGAAGGAGAAAAACGAAAAAAGGGAGAAAAGAAAATGAAAAAAAAAGAGATAGAAAAAGAAAGAAATAAAGTTGTGATCCAAGGCAAAAAGAGTGTGCTTAAGAACCATGAACACTTCTAATTGGGGACTCTAGCAAAGCTGAGTCACAATCTGAAAAGGTTCACCCAATTATGTGTCTGTGGCTTGTATGTATCCGGTGGTAATACTGGAAGACAGAGTGCTTTGGGCCACGGCCAAGACTCAATAAGTAGCTATGTTCAAGAATCATCATACTTAACTAGGAGAATCAATGACACTATCTGGATTCTGAGTTCCTAAAGAAGCTAATCATTCTGAATTTCAAAGGATAGAGTGAGATGCCAAAACTGTTCAGAGGCAAAAAGCTAAAAGTCCCGCTCATCTAATTAATACTGATCTTCATAGATGTTTTTGGAATTCATTGCATATTCTCTTCTTTTTATCTTATTTGATTTTCAGTTGCTTGAGGACAAGCAACAATTTAAGTTTGGTGTTGTGATGAGCGGATAATTTATACGCTTTTTGGCATTGTTTTAAGTATATTTTTAGTATGATCTAGTTAGTTTTTAGTATATTTTTATTAGTTTTTAGTTAAAATTCACTTTTCTGGACTTTACTATGAGTTTGTGTGTTTTTCTGTGATTTCAGGTATTTTCTGGCTGAAATTGAGGGACCTGAGCAAAAATCTGATTCAGAGACTAAAAAGGACTGCAGATGCTGTTGGATTCTGACCTCCCTGCACTCGAAGTGGATTTTCTGGAGCTACAGAAGCCCAATTCGCGCGCTCTCAACGGCGTTGGAAAGTAGACATCTTGGGATTTCCAGCAATATATGATAGTCCATACTTTGCCCAAGATTTGATGTCCCAAACCGGCGTTCAAAGTCACCATTAGAATTCCCAGCGTTAAACGCCGGAACTGGCACAATGATGGGAGTTAAACGCCCAAACTGGCATAAAAGCTGGCGTTTAACTCCAAGAAGAGTCTCTACACGAAAATGCTTCAATGCTCAGTCCAAGCACACACCAAGTGGGCCCGGAAGTGGATTTTTATGTCATTTACTCATCTCTGTAAACCCTAGGCTACTAGTTCTCTATATATAGGACCTTTTGCTATTGTATTTTCATCTTTGGATTATCTTTAGATCCTTTGATCATCTTTGGATTATCTTTAGATCCTTTGATCATCTTTGGATCATTTTAGATCTTTTGATCACTTATGGGAGGCTGGCCTCACGGCCATGCCTAGACCTTGTTCTTATGTATTTTCAACGGTGGAGTTTCTACACACCATAGATTACGGTGTGGAGCTCTGCTGTACCTCGAGTATTAATGCAATTACTATTGTTCTTCTATTCAATTCCGCTTGTTCTTGTTCTAAGATATCACTTGTTTTTCAACTTGATGAATGTGATGATCCGTGACACTCATCATCATTCTCACCTATGAACGTGTGCCTGACAACCACCTCCGTTCTACCTTAGATTGGGTGGATATCTCTTGGATTCTTTAACCGGAATCTTCATGGTATAAGCTAGAATTGATGGCGGCATTCAAGATAATCCGGAAGGTCTAAACCTTGTCTGTGGTATTCTGAGTAGGATTCAATGATTGAATGACTGTGACGAGCTTCAAACTCCTGAATGCTGGGCATTAGTGACAGACGCAAAAGAATCACTGGATTCTATTCCAACCTGATTGAGAACCGACAGATGAATAGCCGTGCCGTGACAGGGTGCGTTGAACATTTTCACTGAGAGGATGGGAGGTAGCCACTGACAACGGTGAAACCCTTGCATACAACTTGCCATGGAAAGGAGTAAGAAAGATTGGATGAAGACAGTAGGAAAGCAGAGAGACGGAAGGGACAAAGCATCTCCATACGCTTATCTGAAATTCTCACCAATGAATTGCATAAGTATCTCTATCTTTATCTCTATGTTTTATTCATCATTCATAACCAATTGAGTTTGCCTGACTAAGATTTACAAGGTGACCATAGCTTGCTTCATACCAACAATCTCTGTGGGATCGACCCTTACTCGCGTAAGGTTTATTACTTGGACGACCCAGTACACTTGCTGGTTAGTTGTGCGAAGTTGTGTTTATGCCATGGTATTGAACACGAGGTTTTTGGGTTCATCACCGGGGATTAATTGAGTTGTGAAAAGTATTGATCACAATTTCGTGCACCAGGTTCATACCACAGGAGTACAACAGAGTGCAAAGAAAGAAATTAATTTCAGATGCCAAGTACTACCTATGGGATGAGCCATATCTCTTTAAGAGATGTGCAGACGGAATGATCCGCAGATGTGTACCCAGAAAAGAAGCACAAAGGATCCTGTGGCATTGCCATGGATCACAGTATGGGGGACATTTTGGAAGTGAGCGAACAGCCACTAAGGTCCTCCAATGTGGCTTCTACTGGCCTACTCTCTATAGAGATGCCCGAGAGTTTGTGCGTAACTGTGACAGCTGCCAAAGAGCTGGTAACTTACCTCATGGATACGCCATGCCTCAACAAGGGATCTTAGAGATTGAATTGTTTGATGTATGGGGGATTGACTTCATGGGTCCGTTCCCACCATCATACTCAAACACTTACATTCTGGTGGTAGTGGACTATGTATCTAAGTGGGTAGAAGCAATTGCTACACCCACTAATGATACTAAGACCGTGCTGAAATTCCTCCAGAAACACATTTTCAGTAGATTTGGTGTTCCCAGAGTCCTAATTAGTGATGGGGGTACTCATTTCTGCAATAAACAGCTTTACGCTGTTATGGTCCGATATGGAATTAGCCATAAAGTGGCAACCCCGTATCATCCACAGACAAATGGGCAAGCTGAAGTCTCTAACAGAGAGCTAAAAAGAATCCTAGAACGGACTGTAATAGCCCGAAGAAAGGATTGGGCAAAGAGCTTGGATGATGCTCTGTGGGCATACAGAACAGCATTCAAGACTCCAATAGGAACCTCTGCATACCAACTTGTGTATGGCAAGGCCTGTCATCTGCCCGTGGAACTGGAACATAAAGCCTACTTGGCAACCAGATTCCTAAACCTGGATGCTAAGTTAGCTGGTGAAAAAAGATTGCTCCAGCTAAATGAGCTAGATGAATTTAGACTCAGTGCCTTTGAAAATGCTAAAATTTATAAGGAAAAGGCAAAGAAGTGGCATGACAAGAAGTTGTCATCCAGAGTCTTTGAGCCAGGACAAAAAGTTCTGCTCTTCAACTCTAGGCTCAGATTGTTCCCAGGAAAACTTAAATCCCGCTGGAGGGGTCCGTATGTGATTACAGGAGTATCACCATATGGATATGTTGAGCTTCAGGATACTGATTCTGACAAGAAGTTCATTGTTAATGGACAGAGGATCAAGCATTATCTTGAAAGCAATTTTGAGCAAGAATGCTCAAAACTGAGACTTGAGTGATTCTCAATGAAGGTCCAGCTAAAGACAATAAAGAAGCGCTTGCTGGGAGGCAACCCAGTCATTAGCAGGTTATATGTTTGTTTCTACAAGGGCAATTATCAAAATTGAAGGAATTCACAGAGTTACAGAAGGATTCAGTGCAAAAAGCAGAGAAAAAGAGCTTGCTGGCGAAAAAACGCCAGTAAGGGGTACTTTGGGCATTAAACGCCAGAATGGGCACCATTCTGGGCGTTTAACGCCAGTAAAGGTGCCATTTTGGGCGTTAAACGCCAGAATGGGCACCACTCTGGGTGTTTAACGCCAGGTGTGCAGCATCCTGGGCGTTTAGCAAAACGCCCAATGACAAAGGGAATTCTGGCGTTTAATGCCAGCCAGGGTACCTGGCTGGGCGTTAAACGCCCACAATGGCCAACAATTGGGCGTTAAACGCCAGAATGGATACCATTCTGGGCGTTTAACGCCAGAAAGGTGGGGGACGGAGATTTTGCTTTCTAATCAAAATTTTTTCAAACTTTCCTGTTTTGATCCATAATTTTCTACATAAACACATTTCAAACTTTCATCATTCACCTTCAAATTTTCAAAAATTAAAATCATTCTTCAAATCTCTCTCAAATCCTTCCCAAATCTTCTTCAAAAACTCAAATTTTTCTCAAATTCTTTCCATATCTTCTCAAATCTCCTTCAAAATTTTTGAAATCTCTCCTCCTCCCTTATAAATACATGTTCGGCCACCCTTTTCTCCCCACCATTCGAAATTGCTCTCCTCCCCTCTCCCCTCTTTCCTTTCTTTTGCTTGAGGGCAAGCAATCCTCTAAGTTTGGTGTGCTTCTCCGTGATCACTAAGCCAAGATTCATCAAGATCATGGCTCCTAAGGGAAAACAAACCAATTTAAGAGGCAAGAAAGAGAATAATCCAAAGAGTCTTTGGAATCAAGAGAAGTTCTTAACCAAAGAACATGAAGACCATTATCACAAAATAATGGGTCTGAGGTCAGTGATCCCGGAAGTCAAATTTGATCTAAAAGAAGATGAATATCCGGGGATCCAAGAGCAAATTCGAAACAGAGGATGGGAAGTTCTAACCAATCCTGAGATAAAGGTTGGAAGAAATATGGTTCAGGAATTCTACTCAAATCTGTGGCTGACAGATAAGCAGAGAATGACTGGAACTGCTTTCTATACTTACAGAACCATGGTCAGAGGGAAAGTTATTTACTTCCATCTGGACAAAATAAGAGAGGTCTTCAAATTGCCTCAACTACAAGATGATCCTGAATCCTTTAATAGGAGAATGGTGAGAGCAGATAAGGGATTGGATCAAGTTCTAGAGGACATTTGCCTCCCTGGAACTAAGTGGATAACCAATTCAAAAGGTGTCCCAAACCAACTCAAGAGGGGAGACCTCAAACCAATTGCAAGAGGCTGGCTAGACTTTATTGGGCACTCCATATTGCCCACTAGCAACCGTTCTGAGGTCACTATCAAGAGAGTAGTGATGATTCATTGTATTATGCTTGGAAAAGAAGTGGAGGTTCATCATCTGATTGCTTGTGAGATCTACACAATTGCAAATAAGAATTCCACTGAAGCTAAATTGGCTTACCCAAGCTTGATCTCCTTGCTCTGTAAAGAGGCTGGGGTGAAGATGGGAGTAGATGAATTCATACCCATTGAACATCCAATCACCAAGAAGTCAATGGAAGGACAAATGCAAGACAACTCTATCAAAAAGAGGGCGCAGGAGTTCCTCCCTGAATTTCCTGAAATTGACTACTGGGCCAGCCTAGAAGCATCTATCACCAAGTTGCAAGAAACTATGGAGCAACTTAAGGAAGAACAGCAGAATCAGAACTGCATGCTCTGCAAATTGCTGAAAGAACAAGAGAAGCAGGGGCGTGAACTTCAAGAGTTGAAATGCCAAAAGCTCTCCTCTCAAGTTGAGGGAGCATCCACTTCTCAAAATCAAGGTTGTTGAGTCCTAACTCTGTGATAACCTCTATCATTAGGAGCCTATTTAAATTTTTGTTTTCTATTCCTACTAGTCTTATCTTATATCTATTTTTGAGTCTTATTCTTAATTCATGATTAATAAAATTTAAAGTTCATGTCTTAAAACTATGAATGTCCTATGAATCCATCACCTCTCTTAAATGAAAAGTGCTTTAATCACAAAAGAACAAGAAGTACAGGATTTCGAATTTATCTCTGAAACTAGTTGAATTAGTTTGATGTGGTGACAATACTTTTTGTTTTCTGAATGAATGCTTGAACACTGCATATGTCTTTTGAATTTGTTGTTTAAAGAATGTTAAATTTGTTGGCTCTTGAAAGAATGATGGAAAAGGAGAAATGTTATTGAGGATCTAAAAAAATCATCAAATTGATTCTTGAAGCAAGAAAAAGCAAAATAATAAAAAAAAAGAAAAAAAGAAGAGAAGAAGAAAAAGCAAGCAGAAAAAGCCAATAGCCCTTCAAACCAAAAGGCAAGGGTGGAAATAAAAAGTGATCCAAGGCAAAAAGAGTGTGCTTAAGAACCCTGGACACCTCTAATTGGGGACTCTAGCAAAGCTGAGTCACAATCTAAAAAGGTTCACCCAGTTATGTGTCTGTGGCATGCATGTATCCGGTGGTAATACTGGAAGACAGAGTGCTTTGGGCCACAGCCAAGACTCATAAAGTAGCTATGTTCAAGAATCATCATACTTAACTAGGAGAATCAATAACACTATCTGAGTTCTGAGTTCCTATGGATGCCAATCATTCTAAACTTCAAAGGATAAAGTGAGATGCCAAAACTGTTCAGAAGCAAAAAGCTACTAGTCCCGCTCATCTAATTGGAGCTAAGTTTCTTTGATATTTTGGAGTCTATAGTATATTCTCTTCTTTTTATTCTATTTTGATTTTCAGTTACTTGGGGACAAGCAACAATTTAAGTTTGGTGTTGTGATGAGCGGATAATTTATACGCTTTTTGGCATTGTTTTTAGTATGTTTTTAGTATGTTTTAATTAGTTTTTATTATATTTTTATTAGTTTTTAGTTAAAATTCACTTTTCTGGACTTTACTATGAGTTTGTGTGTTTTTCTGTGATTTCAGGTATTTTCTGGCTGAAATTGAGGGTCCTGAGCAAAAATCTGATTCAGAGGCTGAAAAGGACTGCAGATGCTGTTGGATTCTGGCCTCCCTGCACTCGAAGTGGATTTTCTGGAGCCACAGAAGCCCAATTGGGGCGCTCTCAACGGAGTTGGAAAGTAGACATCTTGGGCTTTCCAGCAATATATAATAGTCTATACTTTACCCGAGATTTGATGGCCCAAACCGGCGTTGCAAATCAGCTTCAGAATTCCCAGCGTTTAACGCTGGAACTGGCATAAAAATTGGTGTTAAACGCCCAAACTGGCATAAAAGCTGGCGTTTAACTCCAAAAAACGTCTCTACACATAAAAGCTTCAATGCTCAGCCCAAGCACACTCTAAGTGGACCTAGAAGTGGATTTTTATGTCATTTACTCATTTCTGTATACCCTAGGTTACTAGTTCACTATTAATAGGATCTTTTGACATTGTATCTACACCTCATGACACTTTACACGTTTCTCATTGTATTTTCTATAGCATGAGTCTCTAAACCCCATGGTTGGGGGTGAGGAGCTCTGCTGTGTCTTGATGGATTAATGCAATTACTACTATTTTTCGTTCAATCACGCTTGCTTCTATTCTAAGATATCACTTGTTCTTCAACCTGATGAATGTGATGATCCGTGACACTCATCATCATTCTCGCCTATGAACGTGTGCCTGACAACCACCTCCGTTCTACTTTAGATTGAGTGAATATCTCTTGGATTCCTTAATCAGAATTTTCGTGGTATAAGCTAGAATTGATGGCGGCATTCAAGAGAATCCGGAAGGTCTAAACCTTGTCTGTGGTATTCTAAGTAGGATTCAAGGATTGAATGACTGTGACGAGCTTCAAACTCCTGAGGGCTGGGCGTTAGTGACAGACGCAAAAGAATCACTGGATTCTATTCCAACCTGATTGAGAACCGACAGATGATTAGCCGTGCTATGACAGAGCGCGTTGAACATTTTCACTGAGAGGATGGGAGGTAGCCATTGACAACGGTGAAACCCTACATACAGCTTGCCATGGAAGGAGTCTTGCGTGCTTGAAGAAGAAGACAGTAGGAAAGCAGAGATTCAGAAGATAGAGCATCTCCGAAACCTCAACCTGTTCTCCATTACTGCAAACCAAGTACTTAGTTCATATTCTTTTACTTTTTACAATCAACCTTGATAATTATTGATATCCTGACTAAGAGTTACAAGATAACCATAGCTTGCTTCAAGCCGACAATCTCCGTGGGATCGACCCTTACTCACGTAAGGTATTACTTGGACGACCCAGTGCACTTGCTGGTTAGTTGTGCGGGATTGCAAAAGTGTGATTGCAATTTTGTGCACCAGTGGACGCAATAGGCTGCGTAATAGCAAGCCTTTTCCATCATCCTCTCAGCAACAGACAGAGATTTTTGAACAAAACACCTCTAATTTAGCCAATCTAGTCTCTGATCTGTCAAAGGCCACTTTCAGTTTCATGAGTGAAACAAGATCCTCCATCTGAAATCTGGAGGCACAAGTGGGCCAGCTGAGTAAGAAAGTCATTGAAACTCCTCCCAGTATTCTCCCAAGCAATACAGAAGAGAATCCAAAAGGAGAGTGTAAGGCCATTGATATAATCAATATGGCCGAATGCACAAGGGAGGGGGAGGACGAAAATCCTAGTGAGGAAGACCTCCTGGGACATCCCTCAAGCAAGAAGGAGTTTCCTATTAAGGATCCATAGGAATCTGAGGCACATATAGAGACCATAGAGATTCCATTAAATCTCCTTCTGCCATTCATGAGCTCTGAAGACTATTCTTCCTCTGAAAAGGATGAAGATGTGACTGGAGAGCAAGTTGCTCAATATTTAGGAGCTATCATGAAGCTGAATGCCAAGTTGTTTGGTAATGAGACTTGGGAAAGTGAACCTCCCTTGCTCATTAATGAACTAGATACCTGGATTCAGCAAACTCTACCTCAAAAGAAACAAGATCGTGGAAAGTTTTTGATACCTTGTACCATAGGCACCATGACCTTTGTAAAAGCTCTTTGTGATCTGGGGTCAGGGATAAATCTTATACCACTCTCTGTAATGGAGAAGATGGGGATCATTGAGGTACAACCTGCCTTGTTCTCATTACAATTGGCAGACAAGTCATTGAGACAAGCTTATGGAATAGTGGAGGACGTGTTAGTAAAGGTTGAAGGCCTTTACATCCCTTCTGATTTCATAATCTTAGACACTAGGAAGGAAGAGGATGATTGCATCATCCTTGGAAGACCTTTCCTAGCCACAGCAGGAGCTGTGATAGATGTCAACAGAGGTGAATTAGTCCTTCAATTGAATCGGGACTACCTTGTGTTTAAGGCACATGGCCATCCTCTGTGACAAAAGAGAGTAAGCATGAAGAGCTTCTCTCAGTTCAGCGTTAAGAAGAGCCCCCACAGTCAAACTCTAAGTTTGGTGTTGGGAGGCCACAACCAAACTCTAAGTTTGGTGTTAAAACCCCATATCCAAACTCTAAGTTTGGTGTTGGGACTATACAACATTGACCTGATCACCTTTGTGGCTCCATGAGAGCCCACTGTCAAGCTATTGACATTAAAGAAGCGCTTGTTGGGAGGCAACCCAATGATATTTATCTAATTTTTATTTTATTTTTATTTTGTGTTTTATTAGGTACATGAGCATGTGGAGTCACGAAAAAAAATATAAAAATTAAAAACAGAATCAAAAACAGCAGAAGAAAAATCACACCCTGGAGGAAGCATAGGCTGGCGTTCAACGCCAGGCTGAATGCCAGAAACAAGCAACATTCTGGCGTTTGAACGCCAGGAATGTGCCTAGAAGAAAAGCTGGCGCTGAACGCCAGTAACAAGCATGAAACTGGCGTTCAACGCCAGAAACATGCTTTACATGGGCGTTGAACGCCCAGAACGTGCACCACTCGGCGTTTAAACGCCAAATTGGTGTGCAAAGGCATTTTACATGCCTATTTGGTGCAGGGATGGAATTCCTTGACACCTCAGGATCTGTGGACCCCACAGGATCCCCACCTACTATATTCCAACCTTACCTCCTAATCCTAGTTTTACTCTTCCCCATATCACACTTCCCAAAAACCCTTCACCAATCACCTCAATCTCTCTTCCCAATCACTTATTCACCACTCACATCCATCCACTCTTCCCCATAAACCCCACATACCTTCAAAATTCAGAAACATTTTCCCACCCAATCCCACCCTAAATGGCCAAACCTACCCTCTCCCCTTTCCCTATATATACCCTTCCATTCTACTTCATTTTCACACAACACAACCCCCTCTTCCATACTTTGGCCGAACCTCCACTTCCCCTTCTCCTCCATATTCCCTTCTTCTTCTCTTCTCTTCTTTCTTCTCTTGCTCGAGGATGAGCAATATTTTAAGTTTGGTGTGGTAAAAGCATAAGCTTTTTGTTTTTCCATTACCATCAATGGCACCTAAGGCCGGAGAATCCTCTAGAAAAGGAAAAGGGAAGACAAAAGCTTCCACCTCCGAGTCATGGGAGATGGAAAGATTCATCTCCAAGAGCCATCAAGACCACTTCTACGATGTTGTAGCAAAGAAGAAGGTGATCCCTGAGGTTCCTTTCAAGCTCAAGAAAAATAAGTATCCGGAGATCCGACATGAAATCCGAAGAAGAGGTTGGGAAGTCCTAACCAACCCCATGCAACAAGTCGGAATCTTAATGGTTCAAGAGTTCTATGCCAATGCATGGATCACTAGGAACCATGATCAAAGTATGAACCCGAGTCCAAAGAATTATCTCACAATGGTTCGGGGGAAATACTTAGATTTTAGTCCGGAGAATGTGAGGTTGGCGTTCCACTTGCCAATGATGCAAGGAGATGCATGCCCCTACACTAGAAGGGTCAACTTTAATCAAAGGTTGGACCAAGTCCTTATGGACATATGTGTGGAAAGAGCTCAATGGAAGAGAGACTCCAAAGGCAAGCCAGTCCAACTAAGAAGACTGGACCTCAAGCCTGTAGCTAGAGGATGGTTGGAGTTCATTCAACGCTCCATCATTCCCACTAGCAACCGATCTGAAGTTACTGTGGATCGGGCCATCATGATTCATAGCATCATGATTGGAGAGGAAGTAGAAGTTCATGAAGTCATCTCCAATGAATTCTACAAAATAGCCGAAAAGCCCTCCACCACGGCTAGGCTAGCTTTTCCTCACCTTGTTTGCCATCTATGTTACTCAGCTGGAGTTATCATAGAAGGAGACATCCTCATTGAAGAGGATAAGCCCATCACCAAGAAGAGGATGGAGCAAGCAAGAGAGACCCTCCACGGATCTCAAGAGATGCATAAGGAAGCTCATCATCAAGAAATCCCTGAGATGCCTCAAGGGATGCACTTTCCTCCCAACAACTATTGGGAACAACTCAACACTTCCTTAGAAGATTTGAGCCACAATGTGGAACAATTAAGGGTGGAACATCATGAGCACTCCATCATTCTCGATGAAATAAGAGAAGATGAAAGAGCAATGAGGGAGGAGCAACAAAGGCAAGGAAGGGACATAGAAGAGCTGAAGAACATTGTTGGTCCTTCAAGAAGAAGACGCCACTAAAGGTGGATTCATTCCTTGTTCTTATTTCTTTCTGCTTTTCGGTTTTTATGTTGTATGTTTATCTATGTTTTGTGTCTCTACTTCATGATCATTAGTAGTTAGTAACTATGTCTTAAAGTTATGAATAATTCCATGAATCCTTCACCTCTCTTAAATGAAAAAATGTTTTAATTCAAAAGAACAAGAAGTACATGAATTTTGAATTTATCCTTGAATTTAATTTAATTAAATTGATGTGGTGACAATACTTTTTGCTTTCTGAATGAATGCTTAAACAGTGCATATTTTTGATCTTGTTGTTTATGAATGTTAAAACTGTTGGCTCTTGAAAGAATGATGAACAAAGAGAAATGTTATTGATGATCTGAAAAATCATGAAATTGATTCTTGAAGCAAGAAAAAGCAGTGAAAAACAAAAGCTTGCAAAAAATGACGAAAAAAAATATAGAAAGAAAAAGAAAAAGCAAGCAGAAAAAGCCGATAGCCCTTAAAACCAAAAGGCAAGGGTAAAAAGGATCCAAGGCTTTGAGCATCAATGGATAGGAGGGCCCAAGGAAATAAAACCCCGGCCTAAGCGGCTAAATCAAGCTGTCCCTAACCATGTGCTTGTGTCATGAAGGTCCAAGTGAAAAGCTTGAGGCTGAGTGGTTAGAGTCGTGATCCAAAGCAAAAAGAGTGTGCTTAAGAGCTCTGGACACCTCTAACTGGGGACTTTAGCAAAGCTAAGTCACAATCTGAAAAGGTTCACCCAGTTATGTGTCTATGGCATTTATGTATCCGGTGGTAATACTGGAAAACAAAGTGCTTAGGGCCACGGCCAAGACTCATAAGTAGCTGTGTTCAAGAATCAACATGCTTAACTAGGAAAGTCAATAACACTATCCAAAATTCTAGGTTCCTAGAGAAGCCAATCATTCTGAACTTCAAAGGAAAAAGTGAGATGCCAAAACTGTTCAGAAGCAAAAAGCTACAAGTCCCGCTCATCCAAATATAATTAATATTCATTGATATTCTGGAACTTATAGTATATTCTCTTCTTTTTATCCTAATTGATTTTCAGTTGCTTGGGGACAAGCAACAATTTAAGTTTGGTGTTGTGATGAGCAGATAATTTATACGCTTTTTGGCATTGTTTTTAGGTAGTTTTTAGTAAGTTCAAGCTACTTTTAGGGATGTTTTCATTAGTTTTTATGTTAAATTCACATTTCTGGACTTTACTATGAGTTTGTGTGTTTTTATGTGATTTCAGGTAATTTCTGGCTGAAATTGAGGGACTTGAGCAAAACTCTGAAAAAGGCTGACAAAAGGACTGCTGATGCTGTTGGAATCTGACCTCCCTGCACTCAAAATGGATTTTCTGGAGCTACAGAACTTTAAATGGTGCGCTCTCAACGGCTTTGGAAAGTAGACATCCATAGCTTTCCAGAAATATATAATAGTCCATACTTTATTCGGAAATTGATGATGTAACTTGGCGTTGAACGCCAAGTACATGCTGCTGTCTAGAGTTAAACGCCAGAAACACGTCATTATCCGGAGTTGAACGCCCAAAACACGTTATAACTTGAAGTTCAACTCCAAGAAAAGCCTCAGCTCGTGGATAGATCAAGCTCAGCCCAAGCATACACCAAGTGGGCCCCGGAAGTAGATTTATGCATCAATTACTTACTCATGTAAACCCTAGTAGCTAGTCTAGTATAAATAGGATAATTTACTATTGTATTAGACATCTTTTGACAGTTTAATCTCTTGACTGTTTAGTCTTTGATCATTCGGTCTTTTGATCATTCAGGGGGCTGGCCATTCGGCCATGCCTGAACCTTTCACTTATGTATTTTCAACGGTGGAGTTTCTGCACACCATAGATTAAGGGTGTAGAGCTCTGCTGTACCTCAAGTTTCAATACAATCACTATTACTTTCTATTCAATTCTCTTTTATTCTTATTCCAAGATATACGTTGCACAACACTTTGATGAATGTGATGATCCGTGACACTCATCATCATTCTCACTTATGAACGCGCGTGACTGACAACCACTTCCGTTCTACCTTAGGCCGGGCGCATATCTCTTAGATTCCCCAATAGAATCTTCGTGGTATAAGCTAGATAGATGGCGGCATTCATGGGAATCCAGAAAGTCTAACCTTGTCTGTGGTATTCCGAGTAGGATTCCGGTATTGAATGACTGTGACAAGCTTCAAACTCCTAAAGGCTGGGCGTGATGACAAGCGCAAAAGAATCAAGGGATTCTACTCCAACCTGATTGAGAACCGACAGATGATTAGCCGTGCTGTGACAGAGCATTTAGACCATTTTCACTGAGAGGATGGGATGTAGCTATCAACAAGGGTGATGCCTCCAGACGATTAGCCGTGCAGTGACAATGCATAGGACCATTTTCCCGAGAGGATTAAAAGTAGCCATTGATGATGGTGATGCCCTACATACAGCTTGCCATGGAAAAGAGTAAGAAGGATTGGATGACAGCAATAAGAAAGTAGAGATTGTAAGGATTCTAGCATCTCCACACGCCTATCTGAAATTTCCACTATTGATTTACATAAGTATTTCTATCCCTTTTTATTTTCTATTTATTATTAATTTTTGAAACCCATAACCATTTAATCTGCCTAACTGAGATTTACAAGGTGACCATAGCTTGCTTCATACCAAGAATCTCTGTGGGATCGACCCTTACTCACGTAAGGTATTACTTGGATGACCCAGTACACTTGCTGGTTAGTTGAACGGAGTTGTGTCCACACATAGGTGCCATAATAATGATTCCATACAACAACAAAGAATACTACATTGATGTGATCACAATTTCGTCCACCACTTAACTTATGTGAACACCAAGGACATGTTACATTGCCTTCAAGCTTGTAAATCTTTTTGAATTGCATGATTTGGCCACCATGTGCTTTGAACCATTTTCTTTGATTAGGCAGTCTCTTGATGGATGTGGTGCATTTACCTTAATGCATTGTGTTTCTTGATCATATGCATCCATATGTTTTCGGCTTGAATGCTTTCATGCTTCTTTATTGCTTGTTTGGTTGTTTTGACCCACAAGTTTAGGGCATCTCAAGCACACTAGAATGAGTGAAGTACATGCTCTTCTTTGTGTAATTGTGACTCATCTTTCTTTGATGGTGTGGGTGTTCTAAAAGACACCTAATTTAGAGTTCACACACCTATTTTTCATCAATGTCACACTATTTTACTCACTTCAATTCTAGTGACTATTACCTCATTCCAACAATTTAAGCTTCCTTGCTTTTTCATTTACTATTCTTACTATCCTGCCTTCTACTTTCAGGATGAGTCACTATAAGCAAAAATGGAAGCGGGCAAAAGAACACGCAGCAACCGGTTGACCTACCAGCTGAAGGTGGCAATCCGGAGAGTCGCTATACCCCCTTGCTCATCTTTGGATGCACTGAGGACGGTGCAAACTTTAAGTGTGGGGAGGTCGTTCGACCTGTCGGCGCTTTTGGGTGACAAATTTCTAATCCCAACACTTTTGCATTTCATTTTAGGATTCTAGTTGTATTTTCTTATTTTGCATATATATACATAATAAACTTAGTCAAAACAATAAAAATTTTCAAGATTTCTATCTATAGGGCAACCCCAAATGATTTGAGTGAAAACTTTTCATAGAACTTGCTGGAACTATATTTTGTGGATCATGTTTTTGAGCTAAGAACACACAACCTTGTGAGATTTGAGCCTAATCGTGTGGTTGCATCTTATAACCACTTATTTTCCTTCTTGTGTGCATTATTCTCTTCCTATGATTGTAATCTTTGATTTGTTTGATTCTCTATGTCTATTATCTTGTGTATACATGCATTTATATGATTGAGGCCATCATTTCATTAGCTCACTTACCCAAATAGCCTACCTTTTATCTTTCTTTGTTAGCTAACTTTGAGCCTACGATTAACCCATTTGTTCTTAATATTAGCACATTACAAGCCTTAAAGCGAAAAACAATAAATGTCCTTGTTTGGATCTTTGATTAGCTTAGGCTAGTGTGTGTGTCATTCAAGTGTGGGGAAACTTGGGACATTGGTTGGGATAGAAAGAGTGTTTTTGTTGTAAATATTGGGAATTTGGTATATACTCATGTATTAATCAAATGTTAAACCTTATGCATTGATGCTCTTGTATATAGTTTGAAAAAAAATTATGACAAAAAACAAAAAAAAAAGTGGAAAGGAAAATAAAAGAAATAAAAAGAAAAAAAAACAATAAAAAGGGGACAAAATGCCCCAAAGTAAAGTTCAATAAAAGTCAATGCATATGTGTTGCGAAGAGAAAAAAATGCATGAGTATGTGAAAAAGTGAATAATGGGTAGTTAGGTTAGCTTTGAAATTGTATAGGTTGTCGTAGGTTAGGTGGGAAGTTTAAGTTGATCAATGATTCAAATCTCAAGCTCACTTGACCATATGCACCCTTACCTTGACCCTAGCCTCATTACAACCTAAGAAAAGACCTCATGATATTTGTATGCATGCATGGGATAACTGTTGATTGTTAGATGAAAAACAAATCTTGGAAAGCATGATTAGGGGAGAATTGAGTGAATCAACCCTAAACACTTGAGCGACTAGAGTGCAAACACTTCCGGTGAGGCTTCGATTGCTATATTACATATTTTCACCTAGAATCAACACTTTTCTTGCAAGTTTGTAAAAATCTTTAATAGCTCAACTCAATTGTGGTTTGGCTTGGTTGATTATACCCTTAGCCCTTATGCTTATATATGTTCTCTTGAAAATTGATCTATTTTGACCAAGCACTTTGTCTCACCCGTGCGCATCGCTTGACAAATTGCTATCCACGCGTACACATCATGTGCGCGTACGCATCGCCTTGCGACGTCACTTTCCATGCGTGTGCGTCTGCTGCGCATGCGCGTCGATCTCAGCATCCCAAATCCTTGTTTCTTCATGAGTTCTCCACTTGCATGCTTTTCCTCTCCATCCCTTTGATCCATTCCTAGCCTTTCCAATCTGAATTCACTAACAAACATATCAAGGCATCTAGTGGAATCAAAAGTGAATTAAAATCAACCAATTAAAGGCCTAAAAAGCATGTTTTCACACTTAAGCACAATATAGGAGACAATCATGAAACCATGTTATGTCATTGGATAAATGTGGGTAAAAGGTGATAAAACCCCCTAAATTAAGCATAAGATGTACCACAAAATGGTGGTGCATCACTCGTCTGCGAGTGGCCATTAGGGTTCTTATCTACACCAAACAATCGATATCAAGGTGATCAATCTCAATATCAAAAGGCTAGTGCTTCATTTACCCCAAACAGGCACTCATTAACAAGCATGCTATGAAATATCAAGTAGATAACCTAATAGCATCAAAGAAAAGACACACAGAGTATGCAATGATGCACAATCGGTCCATCCCTTAGGCTCACGAGGACGAACCACTCTGATACCACTAAATGTAACACCCCAATTACCCTAAGCTTTACCTCTAGCCGTAAAGCAAAGGTTAATAAGAGGTTACGACCGTTCTAAGGCTTATACATATTTATATAAAAGGAAATAATATATTCTAGAGGCCTGATGAAGGATTAAGCTCGAAGACAGAATTACAAAAGCGTGAAACATTCACTTGAAGCTAACGCATAAGATACAAGCTAAGGTATAGGTATAAAAGAATAATTCATATACAAATATAAGAATATAAGAATCATAGAAAACTAGCTGCAGCATGCAGAGTTTAAGCTGACTAGTTACAAATAGACAGATACAGAGTTTTAGAATTAAAACATCTTATACAACCTATCTCTCAAATAAGCCTCTAAGGCCATAAATATAAATATACAAAAGGTGAGAGAATACTATGACGAAAGTAAAACAGAAATAAACCAAGAACAAACCATACTCCACTCTGTCACCATAACCACAATCTCACCGAAGTAGATTACGACCTGCATCTGAAAAACAACAAAGTATGGAATGAGAACCAGAGGTTCTCAGTATGGTAACAGTGCCCAATGATGTAAGATGTAAGGCTCCGAGACGCCAAAGGCAATCCTAAAACTCCACATCACATACGGATATTCAAGCTTAGAACGAAATAAATAAAAAAACTTAAACTATAAACCAGGATTATCTAAACTTAGGGGGATTCTAACTAATACTAATCACACCGCTGTATCCCACAGCCTTCGCCAACCTTACCTCTGCGCGATCCCATCGCCACCGCCTACCTAACCTCCTCAGCACCAAACAATCACAATTAATGAAAACAAATAATACACAAGTAGAAGCATATAAAATAAGTAATTCAAGTAATCAAATAGGCATGTTATACAATTAGGCAAACTCACGTAATCAAAGCAAACAAGCATATAAAAGATGCATATGATGAATGCCTGATGCACCACTAATTCGTGGTACATCTTGTGATTAATTAAGTGGATTTTATCCACTATTCTCACATTTATTCACAGAATCCGCATGTTTTACATTTTCCTTCCTGATTTTGTATTATGATTGAAAACATGCTTCTTTGGCCTTAATTTTGCTAATCTTAATCCTCTCTTTTTAGCATTCGATGTCGTGCTATGTGTGTTAAGTGTTTTTAGGTTTTATAGGGTAGGAATGGCTTAGAGGATGGAAAGGAAGCATGCAAAATTGGAAGGAATACAAGAAGCTGAAGGAACTGCAAAGCTGTCAGCACTGACCTCTTCGCACTCAATCGATCATAACTTGACCTACAGAGGTCCAAATGAGGCCGTTTTAGTTGCGTTGGAAAGCTAACATCCGAGACTTCACAACGATATATAATTTGTCATAGTTGATCTGTCATTTAGGGACGCACACGCGCAAAGCATGCATACATGTGGATTGTGCGAAAGTCAGTGACGCGTATGCATGCATGACGCGTACGCGCGCATGAGCCGCGTGCTGTACGTATCAGAAATCACCCCCAGTGATTTCTAGGCTATTTTTGGGCTAGTTTCAAGACCAAAAATACTGATTAGAGGCTTGAGAGTGGAGGAATCAAGAGACACTTCTCATTATTCACAATTTAGGTTTTAGATGTAGTTTTCTAGAGAGAGGCTCTCTCCTCTCTCTAGGTTTTAGGATTCCTAGTTTTATGCATTTGAGTTAGATATTGCAAGAGTTACTACATCCGTTTAAGTCTTTATCATTATAGTTTGTTTCCTATTTCCTTATTCTTTTAATTTCCATTTATCTTATTCACGAGTTACATATGAATATTTCTGATTTTGGGATTTATTAATGCAAAGAATAATTTTCCATTTAATTTCATTATCTGTTTGCTTGCTTCCAATTAATTTGATTATTATGTCTTATTTCTACCCCTTGAATATGTATGTGAAATTGGCATCCATGTCAATGGAGTAGGCTCTCAACTTGATTTTGGAGTTGATTAATAGGAGACCCTTGAGTTGGAAGACTCAAGAGTTAAATTGTAATTGGAAGTTGTTGGCTGGCTCTTTAGTCACTAACGCTAATCCTTCCCAAGGGAGAGGATTAGGACTTGTGAATAAGAGTTAGCTCAAATACTTGACTTTCCTTCATTCGTTGAGGGTTAACTAAGTAGAAACAACAACCTATTACTATTAATCTTGGGAAATCCAACAAGGATGGAACTTCCGATTAATCCTCTCCTAGTCAAGGCTTTTTAATTTAATTACATAAAATCTCTCATTTATTTTCATTGCTTTAATTTATAATAATTTATTTTTCCATTATCCAACTCTAAAATTTCTCAGAAAATCTCATAACCAATAATAAATACACTTCCCTGCAATTCTTTGAGAGACGACCCGATGTTTGAATACTTCGGTTTATTTTTATAGGATTTGTTACTTGTGACAACCAAACTTTTGCATGAAAGGATTATTGTTGGTCTAGAAACTGTACTTGCAACAAGCTTTTATTTGTGAATTCTAGACCACACAAAAATCCGTTCATCAATGCCTATCCTATTGGCTTGCGATATCACTTGTCGGTCCATAAATACCAACCCAACACATAGAAAGCATAGTATAAAAAGATATAAACATAGAAAAAAGCATAGTATTGGTAGATTCATGAGGATAAAAAGGAGAAGGCTTTTTAGTATCAAAATGAGTAGTATCAATAAGAAGACGTGTTATGCTTTTGACATTTTGATTAATTCTATGGAAATATGCCCTCTTGTTAAAAAAAAGATATTTCTGGTCATTATTTATTAATGTTAATACCGCACCCACGAATATAGTGTTGGGCACACTCTATTGATCGACGGATATTGTGCCGGGCACACTCTATTCACCCACGGATATAGTGCCGGGCACACTCGCATGCGTAACCCAAGGATATAGTGCCTGGCCCACTCTTGCAGTAGGAAATATTGTCAATCATAGGTCAATCCCAAGGGCACAATACCCTGCACACTTATCATACTTAAGCCAAGGATATAGTGCCTGGCACACTCTCATTATTCAACAAGATCATCACTCCCCTTTGAGTCTTCAACTCATCATAACCATTATCAATTTATTACTTCCATTCCGGACTCATTAGTTCATCAATTTCCTAATTCATTGTCAACAATCACCATATGCACCACTCTTCCTTCCCTCTCCACTAACTCTTCTACAATACACCAGAAACTTAAACCTCCATTTGCTAGCTTTTCAAAGAAAAACCTAAATCAAACCCCCTAGGGCCTTTTCCATGTTCTAGTACCCGAAAATAAGTTAAAGAGTCTTAAAATGATGTTATAAAAGCTTACAACCTTGTCGAGAAGGTGAAATAGTTGAAAACAAAATTTAAAATTATGAAATAGGGCGTGTGTGTCCGCACACCCAGGAAGATTTTGAAAGTGTGTGTACGCACAGATACTAAAATTTATAAAGTCTGTTCACTCGCACAAGCTGTGCGAGCACCCCTAACAGACGTCCTTTCCCGACTTGTGCGTGCACACAGGGCTGTGCGTCCACACAGGTCATAAATCTTTATTGATGTGCGCGCACACAACCTATGCTAGCGCTGCTACCAGAGCCCTTTTTTCTTCCTGTGCGTATCCACAAGTCTGTGCTTCCGCACAGAATAACATTTTTGCAGGGTTTTGTGTGTGCACAAGGCTCTGTGTGTGCACATATCAGAAATTCTAAAATTATGCAACTCTGCAGAATTTCAGATTTTCAACACCAACTTTGATTGATCATAGCTTCCTCTACAAAATCCCAATTTTCGCAAACTTTATATCGATTAAAAGGGTTTTCAAAGATCTTTAATTCTAGACAAATTTCAACGAATTTTGAAAACCGAGCCCAAAGTTATGATCAGACAAAATTCACTAAAAATCCATTTTTACCCAAAATCTCACAAACTCAATTTTTAACCACACCTCAATCCAATACCAATTCAATCACATATCAACCATACCAAAAAAGTCCAAAATTTATACAAACACTACCACAACCATTTTCTCACTCACACAACCTTCTAAACCATTCAACAATTCTAAATCCAACCTAACTCACATTTTTCAAATTTCCATTGACCTTATTAACATCAACATGACTTCTCACCACTTCCATCATTATTCAACTATACCACATCCAACACTTAGTATCTCAATTTATCAACTTCTTCAACACTCATCACTCCAAACATCAAATATAAAATACTATAATCAATCTTTCACCAACACCTTCACCAATCATCATTCTTTCACTATCAATCTTCATCAATTCCAATAATTTATTACCAAACAATAACTAACATTAACCAACATCATAATACATCATTAGCACCAATAGTCCTCAACAATTACCACCATCATACATATACCACAACAACCACATATCCAATTTAATCATATCCTATGGGCCATTAGCCTAAGTGTCCATGAACATTACATATTACATAAAAAACTGAAACCATACCTTGACCAATTCTCAAACGCACCTAACACTAAAACGAAGCCACTAAGCTTGATCCAAGGCCTCAACCAACTCCAACAAACACCAAAGCTCAAACTAACAACACATATATATACTAACATCAAAACCTAAGATATACAAAATAACTAAACACAAGGGTTTAGTAGAACCTTACCTTATCCAATGAGATTAGGGGTAGAATCCAACAATTACCCATTACTAGAGAACACCTAAACAACCAAAACCACAAAATCTACTCAAAAACCAAACATAAAAATGCACATAACCTAGGGCACGAAAATAGTAAGTGAGACACGATTTCTTACCAGTTTGCTTAGATAGAAACGTAGAGCTCGTCGAGAGCTTCGCGTGGTCGCAAACAGCTTGTCAATCGGAGCTCCGGATCAAAAGTTATGGCTCCTGGAAGATGGAGGTGAATAGTGCACTCTCCTTCCTCCTTTCTCTCTTACCAGTGCCGGCCCCTTTCTCTTTTTGGGGAGCAAATGAGCTGAAAAGCTCATTAAAGGAGCTTATATATGTTGGACCTTGGGCCCAGTTTGGGCCTGGTCAAACTCGTTAGATTTTTTGGTCTGTTTGGCCTACTTTGGGCCAAAATCTTTAAGATTAGTGTCCGGTTTTTTATTCTAAATTATTTTTATCCTTTCAAAACAATAAATCAATTTTCAAAATATTATTTTCCAAAATACGCGGTACTGGATAGACTAGAGCCGGTATTGCCAGCTTAAGCGCCAGTACGCATTTTCACAGAAACTTTTTGAAAGAAAATACATTTTTCAACTCAGAAATTCACTGAAATCAAATTTCACATTTATATTTTCAAATTAAAACTTCTAAATTTTGAATATATTCTGGGCACTAAAATTACTTTATTAAAACGATTTTACATGAAAATGCAGGTTCTTACAGTCGAGGTCCGAGAGGCAAAGGAGGAGAGATGAGTAGAGAATAGAGTAGAGGCAAGACCAAATAGCGCTGCCGGGAGTGCGATTCGGTGAGGACTGGCGAGAATCGTGATGAGACAGGGACCGGTAACTGGGAGACCGATGACGATGAGCTGCAATGGAGAAGAGATGAACAGAGGATAGAGTAGAGGAAAGACCAAACAGCGCCGCCGGGAGTGCGATTCGGTGAGGACTGGCGAGAATCGTGATGATGAGATAGGGACTGGCGACTGGAAGACCAACGACGAAGAGCTGCTGAAGGCTGAATGAAGTCGAGGGTCAGGGACAGGGTCTCACTCTCAACTCTCAAGGTCAGGGAAGGGAAATTAGTGCCATGGTGCATGAAATTGTGATCTCAATGGCGCCAACAGCTTAGTACGCACAATTGTAATATCACTCTTCTTCACAACTTCACACAACTAACCAGCAAGTGCACTGGGTCATCCAAGTAATAAACCTTACATGAGTAAGGGTTGATCCCACGGAGATTGTTGGCTTAAAGCAAGCTATGGTCATCTTGTAAATCTCAGTCAGGCGGATTCAAATAGTTATAGAATTTTGATAATTAAAAGATAAATGAAATGTAAAATAAAGATAGAGATACTTATGTAAATCGTTGGTGGGAATTTCAGATAAGTGTATGGAGATGCGTTATTCCTTCTAAATTTCTGCTTTCCTACTGCCTTCATCCAATCCTTCATACTCCTTTCTATGGCAAGCTGTATATTGGGTGTCACCGTTGTCAATGGCTACTTCCCGTCCTCTCAGTGAAAATAGTCCTCTACGGTTTCTGTACGGCTAATCAACTATCGGATTGCTCATCTCGGATGAAAAATACCATGCATAGATATCGTATGGCTAATCAACTATTGGTTCTCGATCATGTAGGAATAGGATTTACTATCCTTTTGCGTCTGTCACCACGCCCTACAGTCATGAGTTTGAAGCTCGTCACAGTCATCCCATCCCAGATCCTACTCGGAATACCACAAACAAGGTTTAGAGTTTCTGGATCTCAAGAATGCTGCCAATTGATTTTAGTTTATACCACGAAGACTCTGATCACACGAAATGGAGGGATCTGTTGTCAGGAGAGGCAACCATGCGTCGTGGACCAGGAATCCAAGAGATACACACTCTAGCTTTTGCAGGTAGAACGGACGTGTTTGTCAGGCATGCATTCATAAGTGAAAATGGTGATGAGTTTCACGGATCATCACATTCAACAGGTTGAAGTGCGAGTGAACATCTTAGAATAAGAATAAGCATGAATTGAGTAAAAAACAGTAGTAATTGCATTAATACTCGAGGAATAACAGAGTTCCACACCCTTAATCTATGGTGTGTAGAAACTTACCATTGAAAATACATAAGTGATAAAGGTCCAGGCATGGCAGTGAGGCCAGCCCCAATGTCTAAGATCACATAAACTGATCAAAGATAGATACCAGGATCGAAATACAATAGATAAAAGTCCTATTTATACTAGACTAGTTACTAGGGTTGAGTAAATGATGCAGATATCCACTTCCAGGCCCACTTGGTGTGTGCTTGGGCTGAGCCTTGAAGCTTTCACGTGTAGAGATCTTTCTTGGAGTTAAATGTCAGTTTGTAACTTGTTTTTGGCGTTTAACTCTGCTTTGCAACTTGTTTCTGGCGTTTAACGCCAGAATAGGGCAAAAAGCTGGCGTTAAACGCCAGTTTGCATCGTCTAAACTCGGAAAAAGTATGAACTATTATATATTGCTGGAAAGCCTTGGATGTCTACTTTCCAATGCAGTTGAGAGACGCTATTTGGACTCTTGTAGCTCCAAAAATTTTATTTTGAGTGCAGAGAGGTCAGAATCCAACAGCATCAATAGTCCTTCTTCAGCCTCTGAATCAGATTTTTGCTCAGGTCCCTCAATTTCAGCCAGAAAATACCTGAAATCACATAAAAACACACAAACTCATAGTAAAGTCCAGAAATGTGAATTTTGCTTAAAAATAAATAAAAATATACTAAAAACTAACTAAATCATACTAAAAACTATGTAAAAACAAGGCCAAAAAAAGTATAAATTATCCGCTCATCACAACACCAAACTTAAATTGTTGCTTGTCCCTAAGCAACTGAAAACAAAATAGAATAAAAAGAAGAGAATATACAATGAATCTCTCAATATCTATGAAACTTAGTCCCAATTAGATGAACAGGGCTAGTAGCTTTTTGCTTCTGAACAGTTTTGGCATCTCACTTTATCCTTTGAAATTCAGAATGATTGGCATCTATAGGAACACAGAATTTTGGATAATATTGATTCTCCTAGTTTAGTATGTTGATTCTTGAACACAGCTACTTTATGAGTCTTGGCCGTGGCCCTAAGCACTTTGTTTTCCAATATTACCACCGGATACATAAATGCCACAGACACATAACTGGGTGAACCTTTTCAGATTGTGACTCAGCTTTGCTAAAGTTCCCACTTAGAGGTGTCCAGAGTTCTTAAGCACACTCTTTTTTCTTTGGATCACAACTTTAACCACTCAGTCTCAAGCTTTTCACTTGGACCTTCATGCCACAAGCACATAGTTAGGGACAGCTTGATTTAGCTGCTTAGGCTTGGATTTTATTTCCTTGGGCCCTTCTATCCATTAATGCTCAAAGCCTTGGATCCTTTTTACCCTTGCCTTTTGGTTTAAAGGGCTATTGGCTTTTTGTGCTTGCTTTTTTCTTTTTCTTTTTTTTTTCTTTTTTTTTCACTGCTTTTTTTTCTTCAAGAATCAATTTCATGATTTTTCAGATTATCAATAACATTTCTCTTTGTTCATCATTCTTTCAAGAGCCAACAATTTTAACATTCATAAATTTCACTATAAAAAATATGCACAGTTCAAGCATTCATTCAGAAAACAAAAAGTATTGCCACCACATCAAAATAATTAAACTAATTTTAAGATAAAATTTGAAATCCAAGTACTTCTTGTTCTTTTGTAATTAAGCACATTTTTCATTTAAGATAGGTGAAGGATTCATGGAATTATTCATAGCTTTAAGACATAGACAGTAGACACTAATGATCATGTAATGAAGACACAAACATAGATGACACAATAAGCATAAAAACCAAAAACAGAAAAATAAATAGACAAGAAGATTAAGGAATTAGTTCACCTTAGTATGGGTGGCGTCTTCCACTTGAAGAACTGATGGTGCTCTTGAGCTCCTCTATGTCTCTTCCTTGAGATATCTAAGAAATTTCTTAATGAGGGACTTCCTCATGCTCTTATTGAGGTCCATGAGTGGGCTCTCTTATTTGCTCCATCCTTTTCTTAGTGATGAGCTTGTCCTCATCAATGAGGATGCCTTCCTCTATGACAATTCTAGCTGAATTTCATAGGGATTACCTTTTTCTTGGCCACCACTTCATAGAAGTGGTCTTGATGGACCTTTGAGATGAATCTCTCCATCTTTCATGACTCGGAGATGGAAGCTTTTGCCTTATCTTTCCTCTTTCTAGAGGTTTCTCCGGCCTTAGGTGCCATAAATGGTTATGGAAAAACAAAAAGCAATGCTTTTACCATACCAAACTTAAAAGGTTTGCTCGTCCTCGAGTAAAAGAAGAAAGAAAGAAGGGAAAGAAGAAGAAAAATAGAGGAGATGAAGGAAGTGAAGTCAGCCAAGAGGGGGGAAAGGTATATGTGTTGTGTGAATATGAAGGAGTAGTGAGGGGTTTATATAGGGGTGAGGGGAGGGTTGGGTTTCTGTTATTAGGGTTGGGCTTTTGGGGATGAGATATGGAGGTGATTGGTGAAGAGGTGATGGGGAAGAGTGAATGAGTTGATTGGTGGGGGTATTTGGGGAGGAGTATTGTGGGAGGGTAGGTGGGGATCCTGTGGGGCCCACAGATCCTGAGGAGTCAAGGATGTATCATCCCTGCTCCTATTAGCGTGTAAACTCCTTTACAGTGCAATCTTGGTGTTTAACGCCATATTGCTGCTTGTTTCTGGTATTAAACGCCAGCTTTTAATCCATTCCTGGCATTAAACGCCAGGATGCAACCTTTTTATGGCGTTTAACGCCAGATTGTAGCCTGTTTCTTGCGTTTAACGCTAGTCTGGTGCTTGTTTCTGGTGTTTAACGTCCAGAATGGTGCCAGACTGGGCGTTAAATGCCCATTCTACTACCCTTACTGGCGTTTAAACGATAGTAAATTTCTCCTATAGGGTGTGCTATTTTTAATGCTATTTTTTATTTTTCTTTAATTTTTGCAGCTCTTTTTGTGACTCCACATGATCATCAACCTAAAAAAAGAAAATAAGAAATAACATAGATAAATAAAATTGGGTTGCCTCCCAATAAGCGCTTCTTTAATGTCAATAGCTTGACAGTGGGCTCTCATGGAGCCTCACAGATATTCAGAGCATTATTGGGACCTCCCAACACCAAACTTAGAGTTTGACTATGGGGGCTTTGTTTGACTCTGTATTGAGAGAAGCTTTTCATGCTTCCTCTCCATGGTTGCAGAGGGAGATCCTTGAGTCTTAAACACAAGGTAGTCCTCATTTAATTGAAGGACCAACTCTCCTTTGTCCACATCAATAACAGTTTTTGTTGTGGCTAGGAAGGGTCTTCTAAGGATGATGGATTCATCCTCATCCTTCCTAGTGTCTAGGATTATGAAATCAGTAGGGATGTAAAGGCCTTTGACCTTTACTAGCACGTCGTCTACCTGTCCATAAGCCCTTTTCATGGATTTGTCTGCCATCTCTAATGAGAATTTGGCAGCTTGTACCTCAAAGATTCCACTTTCTCCATTACAGAGAGTGGCATTAAGTTTATGCCTGACCCCAAGTCACACAGAGCCTTCTCAAAGGTCATGGTGCCTATGTTACAGGGAATTAGGAATTTACCAGGATTATGTTTCTTTTGAGGTAATGTCTGCCTAACCAAGTCATTCAGTTCATTGGTGAACAAGGGGGGTTCATCCACCCAAGTCTCATTACCAAATAACTTAGCATTCAGCTTCAAGATTGATCCAAGGTACTTAGCAACTTGCTCTTCAGTAATATCTTCATCCTCCTCAGAGGAAGAATATTCATCAGAGCTCATGAATGGCAAAAGTAGGTTCAATGGAATCTCTATGGTCTCTAGATGAGCCTCAGATTTCTTAGGTTCCTCAAATGGGAACTCCTTTTTGTCCAGAGGACGTCCCAAGAGGTTTTCCTTACTGGGATTCACGTCTTCCTCCTCCTCTGTGCATTCGGCCACACCAAGTAAGGTTATGGCCTTGCATTATCTTTTAGGATTCTCTTCTGTATTGCTTGGGAGAGTACTAGGAGGAGTTTTAGTGACTCTTTTACTCACCTGGCCCACTTGTGCCTCTAAATTTCTAATAGAGGACCTTATTTCATTCATGAAACTTAGAGTGGTCTTAGATAGATCAGAGACTATATTTGCTAAGCTAGAGGGGCTCTGCTCAGAATTCTCTGTCTGTTGCTGAGAAGATGATGGAAAAGGCTTGCTATTGCTAAACTTGTTTCTTCCACCATTATTAAAGCCTTGTTGGGGCTTTTGTTGTCCTTCCATGAGAAATTTGGATGATTTCTCCATGAGGGATTATAGGTGTTTCCATAGGCTTCACCCATGTAATTCACCTCTGCCATGTAGGGTTCTCAAGATCATAGGCTTCTTCTTCAGAAGATGCCTCTTTAGTACTGTTGGATGCATTTTGCAAATCATTCAGACTCTGAGAAATCAAATTGACTTGTTGAGTCAACATTTTGTTCTGAGCCAATATGGCATTTAGAGCATCAATTTCAAGAACTCCCTTCCTCTGAGGCGTCCCATTACTTACAGGATTCCTTTCAGAAGTGTACATGAACTGGTTATTTGCAACTATGTCAATGAGTTCCTGAGCTTCTGTAGGCATTTTCTTCAGGTGAATGGATCCACCTGCAGAACGGTCTAATGACATCTTAGACAATTCAGACAGACCATCATAGAATATATCTAGGATGGTCCATTCTGAAAGCATGTTAGAAGGACACTTCTTGGTCAGTTGCTTGTATCTTTCCCAAGCTTCATAGAGGAATTCACCATCTTTTTGTTTGAAGGTTTGAACATCCACTCTAAGCTTGCTCAACTTTTGAGGAGGAAAGAACTTGGCTAAGAAAGCCATGACCAACTTATCCCAAGAGTTCAGGCTATCTTTAGGTTGAAAGTCCAACCATATTCTAGCTCTGTCTCTTACAGCAAAAGGGAAAAGTATAAGCTTATAGACCTCGAGATCAACTCCATTGCTCTTAACAGTTCACAGATCTACAAGAATTCAGTTAAGAACTGAAAAGGATCTTCTGATGGAAGTCCATGAAACTTGCAATTATGTTGCATCAGAGAAACTAATTGAGGCTTTAGCTCAAAATTGTTTGCTCTAATGGCAGGGATTGAGATGCTTCTTCCATGAAAGTTGAAATTTGGTGCAATAAAGTCACCAAGCATCTTCCTTGCACCCCCACCATTGTTATTGGGTTTGGCCATCTCTACTTCTTTTTCAAAAATTTCAGTAAAGTCCTCTTCAGAGTATTGTGTTTTAGCTTCTCTTAGCTTCCTTTTCAGAGTCCTTCAGGTTCAGGATCTGCTTCAACAAGAATGTCCTTGTCCTTGCTCCTGCTCATATGAAAAAGAAGAGAACAGAAAAGAAGAGGAATCCTCTATGTCAAAGTATAGAGATTCCTTTATGTGAGTAAAAGAAGAAAAGAATAGCAGAATGAGGAGAAAAATTCAAACACAGAGGAGAAGAGAGGGTTTAAATTTTTAGATGAAGAGAAGTGTTAGTAAATGAATAAATAAATAGAAGGAGATGAGAGAGAGGAGTTTTCGAAAATTGTTTTTGAAAAATGGTTAGTAATTTTCGAAAATTAGAGATACAAAAGTAGTTAGGTGGTTTTGAAAAAAATAAGAAACAAACAAAAAGTCAATTAGTTAGTTGAAAAAGATTTGAAAATCAATTTTGAAAAGATAAGAAGTTAGAAAATATTTTGAAATTGATTTTGAAAAAGATATGATTTGAAAAAGATATGTTTGAAAAGAAATGATTGAAAAGATATGATTAAAAAGATATGATTGAAAAGATATGGTTGAAAAATATTTGATTGAAAAATTAAAACTAATTACTTGACTAACAAGAAACTAAAAGATATGATTCTAGAATTTAAAGATTGAGCCTTTCTTAACAAGAAAGTAACAAAATTCAAATTTTTGAATCAATCACATTAATTGTTAGTAAAGTTTTTGAAATTTTGAAATGAAATTAAGAAAAAGATTTTAAAAATCAATCAAAAAAATTTCGAACAAATAAAAGAAAAGATGAAAAAGATTTGATTTTTGAAAAGGTTTTGAAAAGATAAGGCAAAAGCAAATGAACAAGCAAAAGCAAATATTTACAATAACCAATAATAAGGCACACGTTTGTAATTCCTCGACAACGGCGCCTGTTCATACCCTGTGTCGAGCTATCCGACCTGGGATGATTCGAGATAAAGTGACCAACCTCTTCAGGTCAAATTATCCGACCTCTTTTCAAAGAGCTCGGCCAAATCGACAGGAGAGCCCAAGTAAGGGCCCAAATAGAGGAGTACGACCCGAATCTTAAGGCAGCCCAAGCCTATAGGATAGAGGCGGTTCCGTTGAAGATACGCTGACCTCAACTCAAAGATAAAGATAAGATAAGATAACTAACTTATCTTATCCAAAAAGGTCACGTCTCACCACTACAAATACACTGGAGCACCCAGGTATAACTCATACTCTGATTCTACTCAATACCTGCTTAATACCCTTGCTAACTTAAACATCGGAGTCCCTTGCAGGTACCCCCACCCTCCGGGGATGAAGGATCAGCACCATCACCAGGTCCAACAAGTCGGACACACCAGCTCCGGCCGCTACACACCTGTCGGACACGTCGACTCTGACCAGCACAAAAGATCTCGTCCGAGATCGACCTACAGTTTCAGGTAACCCCCGGAACATTGGCGCCGTTGCCGGGGAACCTGGACATCATCCCATCACCATGGCGGACGACCATGACAACGACCACGATTCAGGTCTGGAGGATCGAACACCGCACAAAAACGTGGATGTCACGCTACAAGTCACTCCGGAGACCAACAAAGACAAAGACGCACCAAATTCAGGGACAATAGAAGTACTCCTGGATCGTCTAAAACAACTGGAAAAAGAAACCCAACTGCAACGGGAAATCGGAAGAGATCTCCAAAGAGAGGTGCGGCGACATCGGGAGTTGGAAGAAAAACTACAGCATTTGGAAGCCGATCTCAAATCAAAAGCACCTCGGGATAATCCCGAGGAAAATTTACGCAAAGAACAAGACCCGTTCACCAGGGAAATCATGAGAACCAAAATTCCAAAAGGCTTCAAGCTCCCGGATATGACCTTGTATGATGGCACCACAGATCCCAACCATCACCTCAGCAACTTCAGAAGTAGAATGTACCTCACTGATGCCCCAGATGCTGTTCGCTGCAAAGCTTTTCCAACAACTCTGACAAAAACAGCGATCCGATGGTTCGACAACCTACCGCCGAAGTCCATCTCAAGCTTTGATGACTTTGCCAAAAAATTCCTAGCCAGATTCTCCATTCAGAAAGATAAAGCCAAGCACGCCCCTAGTTTACTAGGGATCAAACAAGGAGATCGGGAAAGCCTCTGAAACTACATGGAGAGATTCAACAAAACATGCATGGACATACAAAATTTACCAACAGAGGCCGCCATTATGGGACTCATCAATGGCCTACGAGAAGGACCTTTCAGCCAATCTATCTCAAAAAAGTACCCGACCTCCTTAGACGAAGTACAGGAACGAGCAGAAAAATACATCAACATGGAAGAAATCGCTCGGTTAGGAGAGACCTCAAAATCGGGAGCCTCCTACCGAGACAGAGACAAAGAGTCTAAGAGAAAAGAAGATCGACAAGGGGAGAAAGTCAAAAAATACCATAATTTCACTCCTCTCAGGGCATCCCTGGTTGAGATATACAAAGAAGTCTGCCATACAGAAAAAAACCCCCCAGCATGGCCACTCAAAGGCAAAAGGGGAGGAGGAAACCGAAAGGAATATTGTGAATACCATCGAGTCCGAGGACACTCCACAAACGAATGCTTCGACTTAAAAAATATCATAGAAAAATTGGTGAGAGAAGGAAAATTAGATCGATTCCTGGCCACCCGGGATGATGATCAAAGAAAGAGACGAAGAGATGAAGACACCGAACGAACAGAACGATCACCTCAGACACCAGAAAGACATGTCCACATGATACATGGCGGATTCACAGCAGGTGGGATCTCCAAATCCTCCCGCAAAAGATATCTCAAAGAAGTATATCAGGTCGAAGGAGAGAAGAAAGCACTCAACATTCCGGCAATTACATTCACTAAAGAGGACGCATCCGACATCATCACAGAACACGATGATCCCGTGGTTATCACCATCATATTGGCGAACGCCAACCTGCACCGCACATTAATAGACCAAGGGAGTTCTGCCGACATCTTATTCAAAACAGCCTTTGATAAACTCGGCTTGGAAGAAAAAGAACTTAAAGCATATCCAAACAACCTGTTTGGGCTAGGAGATACCCCGGTTCGACCACTCGGATACATACCGCTACACACAACCTTCGGAAAGGGGGATCAATCCAATACCCTCAAAATAGACTACATCGTAGTCGATGTAAGTTCAGCTTACAACGCTCTCATAGGACGGACAACACTTAAGCAACTCGGTGCAATAGTCTCGACCCCACACCTATGTATGAAGTTCCCAACCCCAAAAGGGATAGCCATGATAAAAGCAAACCAGAAGACGGCACGTTGCTGTTATAACGAAAGCCTAAATCTCAGAGGCAAAGGAGAAGAGGTCCACACAATCGAGCTGGGCGGAGTTCATCGACGAGAAGAACTTCGTCCCCAGCCAGAAGGCGAGATAGAATAGATTCAGATCGTGGACACCTCGGAAAAAACAACCAATATCGGCACAATCCTAAAAGGAGATTTAAAAGAACTACTAATACAATTCTTGCGAGATAACGTCGATCTCTTCGCGTGGAAAGCCACAGACATGCCAGGCATAGACCCTAAACTAATGTGCCACAAGTTGGCAGTGTACCCAGGATCTCGACCGGTGCAGCAGAGGCGAAGAAAACTTGGGCCAGAGCTCTCCCAAGCTGTGGACGAGCAAGTACAGGCACTACTGGAAGCCGGATTCATAAGAGAAGTCAAATACCCGTTATGGCTAGCCAACGTTGTCTTGGTGAAAAAATCAAACGGGAAGTGGCGAATGTGCACCGATTATACCGATCTCAACAAAGCTTGTCCAAAAGATGCATACCCACTCCCAAGTATTGACGCTATAGTAGATGCTTCCTCCGGATACAAATATCTCTTGTTTATGGACGCATACTCGGGGTACAATCAAATCCCCATGTATCCACCAGATCAAGAAAAAACCTCGTTCCTAACACCGAAAGCAAACTACTGCTACATCGTGATGCCATTCGGTCTCAAGAACGCAGGAGCAACATATCAAAGGCTAATGAATAAAGTCTTCTCAGATCACATCGGAACAATCATGGAAGTCTATGTGGACGACATGTTGATAAAGACACAAAGCGAAGATACATTATTATCCGACCTGACTCAAGTGTTTTACACTATAAGGAAGCACAACATGCGGCTCAATCCCGCAAAGTGCACCTTCGCAGTCGAAGCAGGCAAATTCTTAGGCTTCATGCTCACACAAAAGGGAATTGAAGCAAATCCAGACAAATGTCAAGCCATACTCAACATGAAGAGCCCAACCTGTGTTAAAGAAGTACAACAAGTCAATGGGAGGTTGGCCGCCCTATCCCGATTCTTAGCAGGAGCTGCGATAAGATCTCTCCCCTTCTATGCTACTTTAAGAAAGGAAAAACAGTTCGAATGGACGACAGAATGTGAGCAAGCCTTCCAAGACTTCAAGGAGTTCTTAGGACGGCCACCTATCCTATCTCGACCACGATAAGGAGAACCGCTCATATTATATCTCGTAGTAGGGAGTCGGGCAATAGCCTCAGCACTAATCAGAGAAGACAAAAATGGGCAACAACCCGTCTACTTCATTAGCAAAGCGCTACAGGGATCCGAGATGAACTACCAGAAAATAGAAAAATTTGCCTATACCCTTATTCTAACATCTCGACGACTCCGCCCGTACTTCCAGGCTCACATCATTAAAGTTCGAACTAACCAGCCCATAAAAGGAATATTACAGAAAACAGATCTGGCTGGCAGAATTCTACAATGGGCAGTCGAGTTGTCAGAGTTTGACCTCCAATATGAAGCTCGGACGGCAATCAAATCATAGTATCTGGCCGACTTTATCGCAGAATTCACAGATGCCCTAGAAACCCCCACAGAATGGAACCTTTACGTGGACAGTTCTTCAAATAAAACTGGAAGCAGCGCAGGCGTGATAATAGAAAGCGACCAAGGAACCCAAGTTGAGCTTTCCTTCAAGTTCGGGTTCCCGGCCTCAAACAACCAGGCAGAATATGAAGCATTATTAGCCGGTTTGAAGCTGACCAAAGAGGTCGGAGCTCAAAAACTAAACATTTACAGCGATTCACAAGTGGTCACATAAAAAATAACAGGGAGCTACTAAGCCAAAGATCCCATCATGAAAAAATATTTGGATAAAACCAAGGAACAGCTCGGACAAATCGGGGAGTACAAAATCTGCCACATACCCCGTGAACAAAATGCCTAGGCTGATGCGCTCTCAAAACTAGCCAGCACCAAACCGGGGGGCAACAATAGGAGCCTCATCCAGGAAATGTTGCAAAACCCGTCAATCTCAGAAGAAGAAAAAGTATTGACTATAACAAGTCAGGACCAAGGATGGATGACCCCCATAATCAACTACCTCAAAGCAGGAACACTTCCCACAGAAGAAAAGGAGGCAAAGAAGTTAAAAAGGGAGGCACAGTACTACACCATCATAAACAACATCCTGTACAAAAGAGGAATCTCAGCACCATTACTAAAATGCGTGCCAACCTCCAACACAAGGGATGTGCTAGAAGAAGTACACGTCGGCATTTGTGGTAATCATCTCGGGGCACAAGCTCTCGCTAAAAAAGTACTCCAGGCAGGATTTTATTGGCCAACTCTACAGAAAGAAGCTACAAAATTTGTAAAGACATGTCCACCATGGCAGAAACATGCCAACTTTCACATCGCCCCGCCAGAAGAGCTCATTAGCGTGACCTCGCCTTGGCCGTTCGCGAAGTGGGGACTCGACCTTCTCGGTCCCTTCCTACAGGGATCAGGACAAGTTAAATTCCTCACAGTATGGGTAGATTACTTCACAAAGTGGATCGAGGCAGAGCCCCTAGCTAATGCCACCGCTCAGAGAAGCCGAAAATTCTTATATAGAAACATTGTCACAAGGTTTGGGGTTCCATATTCAATAACCACGGACAATGGCACTCAATTCACAGATGCAGGCTTCAGAAAACTAGTAACTGACTTGAACATAAAGCACCAGTACACCTTCGTTGAACATCCACAAGCCAATGGACAAGCTGAGGCTGCTAACAAAGTCATATTAGCCGGATTAAAATGGAGATTACAAGACGCAAAGGGAGCCTGGGCGGAGGAGCTTCCACAAGTTCTATGGGCATATCGAACAACGCCACATTCCTCCACGAAGGAATCCCCCTTCCGACTAGCATACGGAATAGAGGCAATGATTCCAGTAGAGATTGAGGAAAGGTCGCCTAGAGTAGTTCACTACAATGAGGGAGCAAACTCCCAACTTCAGAGAGAAGAGCTCGACTTTTTACCCGAAATCCAAGAAAGAGCTCGGATAAGGGAAGAAGCTCTAAAGCGCCGAATGGCCTCCAGATATAATCAAAATGTAGTACCGAAAAGTTTTGCAGAGAATGATCTCATCCTAATCCGAAATGATATTGGAACAACTCGACCAGGAGAAGGAAAGCTGGCAGCAAACTGGAAAGAACCCTACCGAGTTGTAAAAATACTTGGAAAGGGCTACTACAGACTGTCTGAACTCAACAGACGAGAGTTTCCCAGATCATGGCACGCCTGCAACCTAAGTAGGTACTACAGTTAGAATAAACAAAGATCTCATCATTGGATGCACTCTTTTTCCTGAAAAGGTTTTTTAATGAGGCACCAAGTTGAGATTCAAACAATCCCATATGTATATATTTGCACTTTTTCTTTTTACACAATATATTTTAGATGTTCTACAAAGATTCCAAGATGCATTAATCTGAAGCATTCACCGTCCGATTATAAAGCAACAGATCGGTGGAAAGTGAAAAATAAATTTCACTGCATGATCACGATAAAGACAACCGTCCGATAAAGGTGAAAACGGGATTCACCCAAAGGACGATCTAGAGATGACAACCACTTTCTACAAATTGGCAAAGATGAACACAGAATAATGTAAGAAGTTATCGAAAGTGATCTAAAAAAGAACCTGACGAGGTCTTACGGATCGCTAAAATAATAACTTAAGGACTGGTCGAACATTAAGAAGTCAAACCAAGTCAACCCAAGTTATAAGTAAACCTTGGAAAGAGGTCTGGCCAACCCTATTAAAGAGGATTACTTTAACTTAGAAGGGCCTGACATAATCAAGTTGGCCCAAAACAAAAAGCTATGCGAAGTAGTCCCTGAAAGAGATCTGACAAAGATCCAAGAAAGAGGACTACAAAAAATAACTTAAAGGAGACCGGCATAACCAAGTCGGACTCCTACCACTTAAAAGTTATGCGAAGTAGTCCCTGAAAGAGATCTGACAAAGATCCAAGAAAGAGGACTACAAAAAATAACTTAAAGGAGACCAGCATAACCAAGTCGGACTCCTACCACGTAAAAGTTATGCGAAGTAATCCCTGAAAGAGATCTGACAAAGATCCAAGAAAGAGGACTACAAAAAATAACTTAAAGGAGACCGGCATAACCAAGTCGGACTCCTACCACTTCAAAGTTATCAAAGTAATCCCTGAAAAGAGACCTAACAAAGGTCCAAAAAAGAGGATTACAGAAATAACTAAAAGAGGGACCAGCGCAAAAGACCCATCAAGAAACAAGTTGGACCCCTGAGTCACAACCTCAAAGGATCAAAGCTACAAACAATAAAATAAAACAATCCGAGGAGGTCAAGCTGCAAAATTTCAAACATCAGCAAGCTATTGTTCAACTATTTTTTAAAAGGCCGTAAAAGGCCACCAAAACTTACCACCAAAAGACAGTAAGCTATTGTTCAAAATATAAAAGTTGCTAGATAAAGCAACTAAGAAGTGTCAGCGATTAAATAAAAAAGTTTCAAAAGCCCACAAGCCGGGCCAGCTACAGATCAACAAGCTTCAGGAACTTTCTTGGCATCATCAGGATAAGGAGAAGGAGGACGAGTCTGAATAGGCACGGCATCTACAGTTCCATCTTTCCGGTTCAGAACCTGGCAATCCAAATCAGGCGCAACCGGAAGAGCAGAAGAAGTCGACACTTTGGCAGAGGACACAGGAGGAGGATCAGCATCATCATCACCATCGTCGTCAGGGACAATCTTGCCATCCCTGACAACATTGTCCAGGCTGAAAGGGGTGAGATCGGCCTCGGGAGCAACGACCCGAAATTGCTCCTTCAAGTTCTCGTAAGCAGCAGTCACACTGCCCATAAGATGACCTTGGAGCTCAGAATAATCCTCCCGGGCATTGTTCAACTCCTCCCTCAGGCGCATCACCTCCCGGTAAGTCATGACGTAACTCTCCTTATGCATCAGGGCTGTGTCCTCGGCCAACCTCAAAGAAGCCGCCAGCGAAAGGGAACTTGCCTTCTCATTTTCTAGATCCTTCTCTAACTTGGTCACCTTTAATTCGAGCTCCTCCTTCAGCCCCTTCATCCGGTCAAACTTCTGCTTTGCCTCCTCCATAAATGCCTTGGTGGCATGAAGAGGGAGACTTTGAGCAGTCCGGTGTATAGCGGCCGCCATAAACGCCATCTGCACGTGATTCCGGGCCATAAATTTCAAATGATGGAGGATGGACACATCGTCCATTGAGAGAGTACCATAGGGCCCAAATTGTTGATCTATGAACTCGATGGCATTGAAGTCAGGGGCATTGAGGTTGAAGGGCTCAACCGTCTTTTGCTTCTTACTTGGAGGGGCAACTGATGGAACGGCAGAAGTAAGGTCAAGATCCATCAAGCGGACCCGAGGTGTCGGAATCACTTTTTTCACCTTGGGGGAACTCGGCACTGCTGGTTTCTCACGCACTTGAGAGGACCCCTCCCCAGCCGCCTTGGCGACAATATTCCTGGCAGCAGTCGCCCTCTGCGCCCTCTTAAAAGCTTTCATAGATTCATTATTCTTCATTGCCTCTGCAAATAAAACAGAAGTCAAGCTACAAATCTAACAAGTCGGAAATACAGCTACAAGTAACATAAACAAACAGCAAAGAAAACACAAGATACCCAGTTCAGTTTGAAGAAGAGAAGGATTGATTAGAAATTTCTTTGTATCAAGATGGGGAGGTTGACCCCAGCGTTCAGTCACAAAGGCTCGCTCAGCCTCGTCCAACATGTCCCAAGAATACCTGGAGACCCTCACATCTTTTTGCCATTCTAGGGGAAAGGCAGGCTCATCATTTTCGTCCAGAAAAAAGGGCCGAGTTCCTTTAACAGCTCGGACCTTGAAAAATAGTTTTTAAAATCGCGGAATGACTCGTCAAACATGGAAAAAACCTTCTTTCCCTGGGTGGAACGAAAGGAGACCCAAGCTGCCTTCTTTTTCACCACTCCAGGCTTAGTCAAGACAAACAAGTAGAAGAAGAGAGATTGGGAAGCAGGAATACCAAAGCCTTTGCACAACAATTGGAAAATTTTATAAACCCCAGGAGTTGGGGTGAAGTTGAGAAGGGGCAACATTACAAGACCATAACAAGTCGATTTCAAATTGAGTAAAAGGAAGGGTGATACCCAGCAGACCAAAGAAAAAGTCATAAGCATAAAAGAAAGGGCGACCATCAACAACCCGAGTTGAAAAACAGACTCTCTCGTCAGAAGAAGGAGGGACAAGTTCATAGTTCTTCTCATCACCAGAATTGCTACAGACACTATGAAACTGCCTAAGCTGAGCACAAAACTCAGAGTCAGCCAGCGAGACACACAGGAGAACCATGGAGTCCACCCAATCGGCCATACCCGCAGGAACCTGGGAAGGCATCTCTACAACGTTATTTCGGGAAGACATGAGGCCAACTAAATCCTACAAAAAGAAAAGAAGAGTGGATTACTTAAAAACACCTTGGACATGGGTCAAAACATCTCGACGGACGAATAAACCAAAAAGGGAAAAACCCCAAGACTCAAGAGAAGAAGTATTGGAGCATCTTTTGGGGGCAGTAAACAAGAAGGGTCTTCAAAATCATTTCTACAGTCTACATCTCGGCACCCATCAAAATAAAATCCAGAAAAAAAAGCAAAGAAAGCAAAAACGCAAAAGGTCCACCCTTCTACAGTTTATCAGGAAAAGCATTGCTCCCACAGTATACCAACACTACTGCTACAGTTTATCAGAACACCAAAAAGGCCAAATGAAAAAACAGCAAAGGCACAAAACTTTTCAAAATCAAGCAAAATCATCAACCAAGGCACCAACAGAAACGGCGGCAACATGCAAAAGAAAAAGATTCAAGCAACAAGAAAAAGGTTCACACCAAAAAACGAAGAAAATTCAAAACATGCAACAAAGTCAAGCACGATAAAAATAGAAAAATCCAAACTTTCTCCAAAAAGAAGATCAAAAGGAAAACTTCATCGCAAAAGCCGAAAACAAAATACGAAATGGGACTAACCTGGAGACGAAAAAAGCTTCGAGGAAGAGTGGAAGCGCAGAGATAAAGGCTGCCCAAAAGAACGCCAAGCGACGCCGCAAACACAAGAAAGTAGAGGCGCAAGCGAAAGACAGAGAGCAGATGAGAGAAACAGAAAAACGAGAGAGTAAAGGGAGAAGTTATGCAAGAAGAAATGAAGAAGAGAAACCGTTTTTTGATCGCAAAATTCAAAATAAAAGCCAAGAGAAAATGAAGGGCAACTAATGCCAATTAAATACGGATATCAAAACCGCTTGCGTTCCCAAAAAATCGCTAATACAAAGGCGCACGCTTTTAGAGGAAAACGTTCTACATTCAAAAAAGGACTTTACAAAGAAAGGAATCGACAAGTGCTTGAGTTCGACTTTAAGAAGGACCGAAGTCAAAGACTCGACCTCGAAAAAAGATCGAGCTCAAGCAGGGGCACTGTTCATACCCTGGGTCGAGCTATCCGACCTAGGATGATTCGAGATAAAGCAACCAACCTCTTCAAGTCAAACTATCCGACCTCTTTTCAAAGAGCTCGGTCAAATCGACAGGAGAGCCCAATTAAGGGCCCAAATAGAGTAGTATGACCCAAATCCTAAGGCAACCCAAGCCTACAGGATAGAGGCGGTTCCGTTGAAGATACGCTGACCTCAACTCAAAGATAAAGATAAGATAAGATAACTAACTTATCTTATCCAAAAAGGTCACGTCTCACCACTATAAATACACTGGAGCACCCAGGTATAACTCATACTCTGATTCTACTCAATACCTGCTTAATACCCTTGCTAACTTAAGCATCGGAGTCCCTTGCAAGTACCCCCCACCCTCCGGGGACGAAGGATCAGCACCATCACTAGGTCCAACAAGTCGGACACACCAGCTCCGGCCGCTACACACCTGCCGGACACATCGGCTCCGACCAGCACAGAAGATCTCGTCCGAGATCGACCTACAGTTTCAGGTAACCCCCGGAACAGCACTATTTTGATGAATGGATTTCTTTCGGTAAAGAAATTCACAAGAATATAATCGCGTTGTAAGTATAGTTTCTAAATCAACAGAGAATCCTTTCGTACAAAAGTTTGGTTATCACAAGTAACAAAACCCAATAAAATTTATAACCGAAGTATTCAAACCTCGGGTCGTCTCTCAAGGAATTGCAGGGAGGTATGTTTTATTATTGGTTAAAGAAAACAATATAATTTTGGGTTTTTAAAATAAGGAACAAGTTATTTAAATGGCAAGGAAATTAAATTAATAATTATAAAATCTCTTGGCAAGGTATAAGAAATTGAAGTCCTATCCTAGTTATCCTTATCAGGTGTGATGAGAATTAGACTCTGCTCCCACTTTAGTTAGCCCTTAATAAATAAAGAAAAGTCATGCGGACTTATTAATTTGATCCTCAAGTCCTAGTCAACTCCTACGAAAAGACTAGAGTTATTGGAGTACAAATTAATCAGTAAAGAATTCCAATTTCAATCAACAGCTGAGTTTGATAACTCAAGTGTTACTAATTACTCAATCAAGGCCAAAGGGTGTAAAATGCTAAATTAAACTCATAAATATGAATTACCTCAAATTGCATAAATAAGAGAAATCAAGTCTGACATAAAGGTTCATAAATTAAAGTAATAGAATAAATAAAAGTAGAAAATAAATTAAAGGAATATTGAACCTGTGATGAAGAGAAGTAGTCTGAACATAATAGAAATCCTAAATCCTAATCCTAAGAGAGAGGAGATAACTTCTCTCTCTAAAAAACTACATCTAAAAACCTAAAATTGCGAATTTGTATGAGTTGTTATTGATGAATGGATGGATTCCCCACTTTATAGCCTCTAATCTATGCTTCTGAACTTGGATCTGGGCCAAAAAAGGATTCAGAAATTGCTAGGAGCATTTTCTGCAATTTCTGCACGTGGCGTCTATCACGCGTACGCGTGGGTTACGCGTTCACATCATCTGGAGTTTTGCTCTTCCGCACGTCCGCATCAGTCACGCGTCCGCGTCAATTGCGTTCTGCTCAAGTCATGCGTCCACATCGTCCATGCGTGTGCGTCATTTGTATTTTGTGCTAAGCACACGTTCGCGTCGTCCACGCGTTCGCGTCGCTGCTTTTTCTTCAAAACTCCATTTTTGTGCTTTCCTTCCAGTTTTGTTTGTCTCCTTTTTGTCCTCTAAGTCATTCCTGCCCTATGAAACCTGAAAATACTTAACACACAAATCACGGCATCAAATGGTAATAAAGGATAATTAAATTTAATATTTTTAAAGAATAGGAAACATGTTTTCACATATATCATAAAATGAGGAAGGAATAGTAAAACCATGCAATTTACATGAATAAGTGGGTGAAGATTTGATAAAAACACTCAATTCAAGCACAAGATGACTCATAAAATAGGGGTTTATCAACTTTCCCACACTTAAACAATAGAATATCCTCATGCTAAACTCAAGAGAAGCTAAAAGAGTGAAGAGGAATGGTAGAGAGTATGAAATGCAACCTATCTTTGTGAATGCAACTACATGCAAAATGTTTCTACCTACTTGGTTAAAAGTAAATAAACCTTTCAAGAACAAATATGAACTGGATTTCACTATTTCAAATCACAAAAATGAAGTACAAATGCACTTGCAGAAGAAAATAGCTCATGAAAGCCAGGAACAAGGAATCGAGCATCGAACCTTCACTGGAAGTGTATACACTCTAATCGCTCAGGTGTTTAAGGTTCGATACTCTCAATTCTCTACTAATCTTGCTTCCTAAGGCTTGCTCTTCTTCTACCAATTAACAAAGAATTAATGCACAGATACACATATCAAGAGGTCTTTTAAGGGTTGTAATGGGGTTAGGGTCAAGGTAGGATTGTATTTGGTCAAGTGGACTAAAATCTGAATCCTTAATTAACCTAAACTTCTCACCTAAATTAAGACAATCCATATAATCATAATACCACATCTAACTATCCATTAACTATGTTTACCACATATTCATGCATCCCAGATTTAAGTACAACTCATATGCATTGATATTATTACTTTAACTTGGGGCATTTTGTCCCTTTTTTGTTTATTTGCTCTTTTTTCTTTTCTTTTTTTTATTTTTATTTTTTTCTCTCTTTTTTTCATAATTTTTCTTTCTTTTGCTTTTCTCAAGGCATATGATTAAGGTATTGAATGCATGAACATATTCTCAACATTCTTTCACATTTTTAGAAAAATTCTAACATACTCAATTCTCAAACCAAATGTTTCCAAACCCAATTTCCCCACACTTAAATCATAAGCACTTTCACCAGTCTAAGCTAACCAAGGATTCAAATTAAGGATATTATTGTTTTTCGCTTAGAGTTAGTGATGAGCTAAAGTAAAGAACAAAGGGGTAAAATAGGCTCAACATAGGTTTGCAAAGGATAATGAAAGGGTAAGGCCATATGGATATGTAAGCTTAGCGAAACAAGGTCTCAATCACATAAGTGCATGCATACATTAAACAATGAAAATATAGAATCAAGCAAGACAAAGATCACAATTTTAGAGAGAAAAACACACACCAAAAATAAAATATTGGTTGATAAAATGCAATCAATTAGGCTCAAAATCTTACTGGTTTTGTGTGTTCGAGCTCTAAACCATGTTCCAAAATAATATTTCTTCAAACAAGTTTCTTAAAAATTTTAATTCAAATTAGTGAAATGCTATAAATGGTTTCTTGAAAAAGAAAATATTACTTCAACCAAGTAGTTGGTAAAATATGAACAAAATTAGACAAACATGCAAATGCAACAACTAATTTAACAAAGAAAATTTAGCATTGGTGTTAAAATATGAAGTAACTAACCCATGGAAGTCAGTATCGACCTCCCTACACTTAAAGATTGCACCGTCCTTGGTGCATGCTAAGATGTGCAAGTGGATGGGTGGCTCCAACTGACGCTTTTCTCCAAGGATTGTGCAGATGGACTTGTTTGTCTCCCTATTTAGAGCTTTCCCTTTCCCTTCTTTGGTGGCCATCCTGAAAGAAGAGGGAAAAGAAGAAAAGTAACCCAACAACAAGGATAGGAAACAAATAAAATATGGGTGGATTAATGTCAAATAATGAGGGTCTCAATTACATGGTAGCTACAACATGCAAGTGACAAAACAATAGAAGCACATGGCATACCAGTGGTGCAAAATTTGCAACAAAGGGGAGGAGACAGTAGATAGTGAAAGACAATATAAATTCATGTCAATGCAAAAGGAATACAGGTATCATAAAAGATTGGCATCGACAGATAATTAATATCATCCAACAGTGTAATACAAGTCACTAAGCACCAAAATAGTACCAGAAAAGATATAACAGTGGAATAAGAACATTTAACACCAATGGTAAAATAACAACTTAGAGAAGAAAATAAGAATATGCACAAAATTAAAATACAATGAATGAAAGTATGCAAATAAATTGAATAAAATAGAATGGAAGTGAAGAGGGATGAGAGGTTTAAGGGATGAAGAAGAAAAAAGTAAGAAAGGAGGAGGAAAGGAGATAAGAAAGAAGTAAGAATTTAAAAATGGGGGAGAGACGCGCGCGTAGGGCACACGTGCGCGTGAAAACCACATTACCCATGTGACGCGTAAGCATCGCCCACGCATACGCGTGGGTGGTCAGAATTTAAAAATGGCGCGCATGCATCAGTGACGCGTATGCGTGGGTGATTTTGTGCCTTGGGCACAGTGCCCGAACCAGGCCAGCATAACTTTCGGCCTAACACCTCTTTATGCCGATTTGTAGGGTTATGCGTACGCGTGGGTGACGCGTACACGTGGAAGGCTGATTTTGCAATTGACGCAGACGCATCAGGGACGCGTTCGTGTGGGCATGTTTGTGCCTGAGGCACGCCTCCAGCCACGCTCCCGCGCAACTCTTTGTAAGGTTTAGCGTCGCATGAGACGCACGCGCGTTGTTTACGCGCGCGTGGGACGCTTTTTTTGGAATATATGCAAAATGCAGAATGCAGTATGCAGGTGCTAATGCAAACATTATGAATGACACTAATAAAATAAAAATAAAATAAACAAAAGAACGATTATACCATGGTGTGTTGTCTCCCACCTAGCACTTTTAGTTAAAGTCCTTAAGTTGGACATTTGGGGAGTCCTTTGTTATGGTGGCTTGTGCTTGAACTCATCCAAGAATCTCCACCAATGTTTGCAATTCTAATATCCTCCGGGATCCCAAACTAGGCACATAAAGCCTTCAAGTAAGTTAAAGCAGATGACTAGGCCCCAAGAGTGTTGATTGCCAGAATGAATTCTGGGGTCCCAGATCTTACTTTTACACCTGTCTTCTTGTTGATCATCATGATTCCATCTGGGTGGCACACAATTTAAATTCTCACTGAGACATCCAAACAGCTTCCTAGACCCATACAATTTAGTATTCTTCCAACCATGATACTTCAGCTGTGAGCTTCCTACCACAATAAACCTATGATTGTGTTACCAACTACTAACCATCTCCCTCTTACTCTTATAGCCACAAAGAGCTCTAAGTTGCCCATCCGTCTCAAGAAAAGTATACTCAAGTGGGCTAATTAAGCTCAGAGATGATAGATTTACCCACTTGAATGAAGGGATGGATGGTGATGGCTTTGGGGGAGAGGTCTCCGGCAACATTGGCAAGGTGATTTCCAGTTCCATTCCCTTGGGCTCTTCTTTGACAACTCCCACCTCTTTGCAAGCTTCTTCAATAGCAACCTCTTCCTCTTGGTAGCTTGCTTCCAATTCAATCTCTTCTTCATTGTTCACCAAGGGCATGGGAGGTTGTGCTTCTTCTTCTTTAATCTCCATGTCTAGTCCAACGGGAGAGGATTCAAATGTAGATAAGAATTCATCAATGATTGAATCCATCTCTTGATCATCTCCTTCAAAGTCTTCAACCATGATATGCCTTGGAGGTTGTACACCCTCTTGAACATCAAATTCAAACGTCTTGGAAGGAGGCTCTATGCCTTGAGTTTTCCATGGAGGTTCAGCATCTCCTAAGTCTTCAACCACTTCCTCTTTAACTATTGCGGCTTTGTCCAGTTGTTTTAGTATAAAATCGTACTCCTCCTTGATGATTTCCTTTCTATGTCAACTCTTTTCAACTATTCTTTCATCTTCAAGGCCCTCTCCTACCGCTACCCTTAGGGCCTCTTCTAGCTTCTTATGATGTATAGATTCGCAAAGATGATTCCTTCTTTCTTGTTTCATATTAATAGCGTAATTGGGATCACCTTTCTCTTGGATTGATGGATGTGGGTGCTCATCCATGGAGGATGGTGATGGGATGGAAGGATCATTATGTGGTTGAAAAGGAAGTGCACTAGAGCTTGAGGGTTGAATATTGGAGGTATTCGATGACCCAATCTGGGGGACGAGAGCTTGTATAGTAGAGGTCAGACCGATAAGTGTGTTTTCCATGGTCTTTTGTCTTTGGTGCATAACGCTAAGAGTGTTGTTATCCAATGGAGGTTGGGGTGGATAGGATGGTTCATTTGTTGGGAGAGAGGACTCATAATACGGAGGTGGTTCTTCTTGATAAGGATATGGAGATGGTGAATATTGAGGTGGTAGTTCTAGGTGTGGCTCATATGGTGGTTGGTGTGGTGGATAAGGATTAGGGCCATATGGAGGTGAATGGTGGTAGGTGGCTTGTGAGTGTGGTGGTTCAAATGTATGTTAGGGAGGCAGTTCATAAGCATATGGTGGGCCTTGTTGGTAACTACAAGGGGGTCCGCCATATTCATTATCTTGGTATGCTCCCTGGAATGGCTCTTGACCATAGTAATTTGGTGGAGGTTGGTTGTCACAAAAGGGTCCACCATAACTATTGTCTTGGTAGGCATCATAGAACGGTTGTTGGTGATAGCGCATTGGAGGGATTTTGTTGCCAAGAGGGTTGATCAAATCCTTGCGGCTCCTCCCATCTTTGATTCTTCCAACATGCCTATTTTCATTATAGCTTCCATTCCTTACAACAACAATGGAATCAAACTTGAAGTCAGAGGGGTGAGAATTCATAGTAGTTAATAAAAATAAAAAATAAAAACAAATAAACAAGCAAAAGCAAATATTTACAATAACCAATAATAAGGCACACGTTTGCAATTCCTTACGGCGCCATTTTGACGAACGGATTTTTTTAGGTAAAGAAATTCACAAGAATATAGTCGCGTTGTAAGTATAGTTTCTAAACCAACAGAGAATCCTTTCGTACAAAAGTTTGGTTGTCACAAGTAAGAAAACCCAATAAAATTTATAACCGAAGTATTCAAACCTCGGGTCGTCTCTCAAGGAATTGCAAGGAGGTATGTTTTATTATTGGTTAAAGAAAACAGTATAATTTTGGGTTTTTAAAATAAGGAACAAGTTATTTAAATGGCAAGGAAAATAAATTAATAATTATAAAATCTCTTGGCAAGGTATAAGAAATTGAAGTCCTATCCTAGTTATCCTTATCAGGTGTGATGAGAATTGGACTCTGCTCCCACTTTAGTTAGCCCTTACTAAATAAAGAAAAGTCAAGCGGACTAATTAATTTGATCCTCAAGTCCTAGTCAACTCCTACGGAAAGACTAGAGTTATTGGAGTACAAATTAATCAGCAAAGAATTCCAATTTCAATCAACAGCTGAGTTTGATAACTCAAGTGTTACTAATTACTCAACCAAGGCCAAAGGGTGTAAAAAGCTAAATTAAAGTCATAAATATGAATTACCTAAAATTGCATAAATAAGAGAAATCAAATCTGACATAAGGGTTCATAAATTAAAGTAATAGAATAAATAAAAGTAGAAAATAAATTAAAGGAACATTGAACCTGTGATGAAGAGAAGTAGTATGAACATAATAAAAATCCTAAATCCTACCTAAGAGAGAGGGGAAAACCTCTTTCTCTAAAAAACTACATCTAAAAATCTAAAATTTTGAATTTGTATGAGTTGTTATTGATGAATGGATGGATTCCCCACTTTATAGCCTCTAATCTGTGCTTCTGGACTTGGATCTGGGCCAAAAGAGGGTTTAGAAATTGCCAAGAGCATTTTCTGTAATTTCTGCACGTGGCGTTTGTCACGCGTACGCGTGGGTCACGCGTTCGCGTCATCTGGAGTTTTACTCTTCCGTGCGTCTGCGTCAGTCACGCGTCCGCGTCAATTGCCTTCTGCTCAAGGCATGCGTCTGCGTCGTCCAAGCGTGCGCATCGTTTGTATTTTGTGCTAAGCACGCATCCGCGTCGTCCACGCGTTCACGTCGCTGCTTTTTCTTCAAAACTCAATTTTTGTGCTTTTCTTCCAGTTTTGTATGTCTTCTTTTTGTCCTCTAAGTCATTCCTGTTCTATGAAACCTGAAAATACTTAACACACAAATCATGGCATCGAATGGTAATAAAAGGATAATTAAATTTAATATTTTTAAAGCATAGGAAACATGTTTTCACATATATCATAAAATGAGAAAGGAATAGAAAAACCATGCAATTTACATGAATAAGTGGGTGAAGATTTGATAAAAACACTCAACTCAAGTACAAGATGACTCATAAAATAGGGGTTTATCAGCTCTCTCTCTCTAATAAAAAAATAGTTTAACTAATTATTAGTATTTCATTAGTAAACTTCAAGCATTAAACTTAGATGCATCAACAATAATAAAGGCCATTTTTCTTGTCGTGTGAAAAGAACAAAAGATTATAGATTTGTTTAAACGTAAGATAAGAAAGCATCTGATGTATTAAACATATAACCATTTATATGGTGTCTCCTCCTATCAATTTAAGCTTTTAAGAGGAGTGGTATCGTGATATGGTATTAGAACTCTATGTCCAAAACATGTAAAGTTCGATCATTGATAAATTCTAAAAGTAAAAAAATAGCATAAGACAAAACAAAAGAGAAAAGAAAGTCTATGCAAAAAATCAAGTAAGAACCCAAAAAATGCTCTTGTTTGAGGAAGAGTGTTAGAGATATAACAATTCATGCTGCCTCCTCTTATCAGCTTAAACTTTTAGGAGGAGTGATTTCATGACATGATATCAAAGCTCTATGTCCAAAAGATATAGACTTTAATTCTTGGTGAACCAAAAAAAAAAGTATAAGGCAAATAAATGAAAAAAAGAATGCTGATGCAAAAAAAAAAAAATCAAGCAAATCCAAAAAGAGACTATTACTTGAGAGAGAGTGTTAGAGATATAACCATTCATGTTGCCTCCTCTTATCAACTTAAACCTTTAGAAGGAGTGATTTCATCACACCTATTAGCTTTAGTCTTTGGGACAAATGGTATCATGATATGATGAATAAAGAACTAGCTGACCAACAACGCAACGAAAATGCTTTTAATAATTACTTGAAAACTAAGAAATAATTATCAACCATTTGATTCAGAAGCCAAATATGAATAAAAGAGGACAATTTACATAAACAAAAAAACAAAACTAGAGAAGTAGAAACAATCAAGAATAGAGAAACCTTAACAAAAAAAAAATAAAATATAAAAGACAAGCGAGTGAGAACTACACAATGTATTCGGTTTCGAAAAGAGTGACGGGGGACATGAGCGGCAATGCAGCGACAGAGCTACTGAAATGACTTAAGCCGCAAGAAACGCAGTAAGAAGATGTGCAAAAGAAGTTGAGGAGCAAAGGCAGGAAGGGGTGCTATGAAGCTTTGAGAATGATTTTTTGGCCTTCACAAAAAATTTTTTTTGGCTTAGTTTTCTAGTTTTGCTATCACGGTAGAAGTTTAAAAATTACTAGCTTTTACATTACCATAATCATACATTAGCATATTATTTTAACGTTTCTCTTGGAATCAATTCTACCATGTGTCACGACTTCAGTCGCTAGTCAATAGTGGCCACCTGTCCCTTAAGCTGTGTTTGGTTAATAGGCGGAAGCACATGAGACAAAGACACAAATACATAAAAAAATAGACATAACAATACATAATTTTTAAATTATATTTGGTAACTAATACACAACAAAACACACAAATCAATATTAAACTAAAATATCAATATTACTTTCTTATTTAGTCAATTTAGTAGCGACAACACAACCACACCCACCACCATCACCTCTACCTTTTTTATTCTCCTTTTAAAGTTGGCATAAACCACTGCCAATACCTTCAAAAATTCCAATAAAAAAGTAACAAAATCTAAATATAAATTTTTATTAAAAAATAAAAATTAAAACAGAGAAAAATTTTTGGAAGAGGCGGCGTGTTCTCCATGAAGAATGATGGCGATGACGTGTTTTTACAAGTGAAGGTGAAGTGGGAAGCACCAAGATAAAGTCAACAAATAAAAAAAATAAGTTTTGGAAGAGGCGGTGTCTCCTCTGCAAGGAGTGATGACAGTGATGTATTTCTACTTGTGAGGATGAAGTGGGAGAACAAGATGTTGATGTATTTCTACATTTGAGGATGAAGTGGGAAAAACAAAAGTAGAGAGAGAGAGAGAGAGAGAGGACAACATATTTGTAAAGTGAAAAAAGAAGAGAGTATTGTTGAGAGAGAAGAAGAGAATTTGTGAAAGTGAAGAAGCAATGAATAAAGTTGAGAAAGAAAAAGGGTAAATTTGGAGATATCATAAACTAGTATGAGTAAAAATGTCCAAAAATCTAGTTTTATCATAAAATATTTGTGTCTTAATATTTTGGAGAAACACAAAATACCTGTTTATTGTTTGCCATTGTGTACCACCATATCCTTTGATAATTTAGGCTGCATTTGTTTGTGTATTCCCTTAAAACGTAAACATAAAGACATAAACACTAAAGACATAGACATAGACATAATAAGCATACACAAATTTTTCAACTTGTTTGGTATACAAGTACAAGACAGAATACACAAATCACAGTCTTGTTAAAATATCAATATTGCCCTTATTTAGTACTACCCCTTCACAACCACCATCTCAACTAGACCACCACCATTAACAATCAACTACCATCTCAACCGAACAATCACCATTAATAATCTAAAACTAAATTACAAACTTAATCCAATAAATATCAACAAAAAAATTTAATCTAACAAAACCAATACAAAATTATTTTAACAAAACCTAACCAAAATCTAAATACATAAAAAGTAAAAATTTACAAAAAAAAAAAGAAAACCAGAAGGCAAAAAAGAAGAGTAGAGGTGAAAGAAGATGGTGAGATAGAGAAGAGCCGAAGAGAGAGACAGATTAATAAATAGAACAGTGGACAGAGAAAAATTGAGAAATAGAAAAGAAGAATGGTGCACCAATCTGAATACACATCGATGAGATGTGAAGAAAAGGCATGACGACAAAGGGTGACGACAACGAAAGAATAACCGTGAAGAATAAAAAAGACGAGAAGGAGGTGAAAATAGAGGAAAGAAGTGATGAGGAGTGACAATGGTGGTTTGGGTGGAAGAAAGGAATAAGAGGCAATGGTGGTCTGGTGACACAAAGGGGGGGGGGGGAGAAGCGACAGTGATTTGGGTGGAAGAAATGGAAGAAGAAAAGCAATAGTAGTCTGGCGGCACAATAGGAGGAGAGACAGGAGTGGACTAGTGACAAGGAAGGAAAGAGGCAATAATAGTTTGAGTGGAAAGAAGAGAAGAGGAGAAGTTAAACTTACTGTACTTTGGGTGTGGGAAGGTAGAAAGAAGAGGGAGAAAGGAGAAGAATCTAAAGGATAGTTTTAAGGTTATAAATTTAAAATGAGAATTTAGTTGAAAAATAAATGTTAAAATTATTATGTTTATGTCTTAAGATTAGTGTTCTATTCTTGAATGTTATATACCAAATTTGTGTTTTTGTGTGTCTTTGTGTCTTTTTGTGTTTATCGAAATTTTGTGTCTATCGAAATTTTGTGTCTGAGTAACTAAATAACGGATATATCATACCAAATATTGTGTTTCACTAACTAAATTTTAGATAGACACACTAACCAACCAAATGCACACTTATGTCACAACTATTAAGTAGTGGACATGTGTCACTGTGTTTGTATATTAGGTGAACATAGCTGCTAACCAAGTAGTGCCTTAGTTACCAAAGACGTGATGACAATATATATATATAATGATTGAATAATTTATTTGTAAAAATATTTTAAAATGATAAAGTGATGAATCTCAAATAAGAATTTAGAAAATGAATTAAATCTTTTTTCTTTTAAATTAAATCTTTTTTTTAATTTTTTCTTATTTATTTTATTTAAGAAATTAATTGATATTTTGAAATTTTGTTGTTTAACTTGCAATAGCCATAATTATTCTATTAGATAATTTTGTTCATATAATAAAATTTTCAAAAATGTTTGATAAAAAAATAACCAAAAACAACTAAATATTATCTTATTTAATATTTATTAATTATTATTAAATAAAATAAATTCTGATAACTTTTTTTTTTTTATCTCTACCATTACCGAAAATTTTTTATAGCACACTATTTGAATCATGTTTCCATGAGGCACAGAAGGTGGTATAATCCGTTCAATTTTAGAAATCTATAGTATATTCCTCAAAGATACTAAAGGTTTTAGCTTGTTAGGCCATGGTTTGAGTTGGCTAATGGTGTTGTTTTCTTTATTGAATGGTATCATGAGCACCACCACACTAAGTACTCTAATGGAGGAAAATTTACAATCCTGAAAGATATCATGACTTAGAAAGTTCTTTAAAGCGCAATTTGTTTATCAAATGCATATCATGCTTTAATTGTACTATTCCCGGGTTTATGCCAATTGATAAAGCAAATAAATATAGTAAATTAGAGCACACTTTTTCCATGGACAAATTAATGCGCTCTCCATTTCATCGGGTCTTCTTAAATTATTTTTAATAATTTATTATTTTTATTTAATAAAAATATTATATACACACAAATTTAGTTATTAAATTACTGTATATTTGTATATGAATATATAGTGAATTATAATATCTTTATGTTTATAATGATTATTATAACTATATAAATATTGTTAAAATAAAAATCATATTTTTTTATATTTTGATAATACTTTTTTTTAACAATACTATTTAAAAAGTATTGTTAAATAATAGAAAAAAAATGACCATAGTCATTATAGTATAGATGTATTAAAATTAGCAATGCTACGTAGTTAAAAACTCACAAATAATAAATAAAAACATACAGTCAATAATACTCTTACTTATAAGAGAGTGTGAATTACATTCTCTTAATTTAATTTACATAATTAATTTTCTTTTATAAATATTTTTTCATCTAATTACACTAAAAATTAATCCAAATTTGATGTGAATCAAATCCTAAAAATCTCTCCCTCATTATTATATCCAACAATTATACCATCTTTATTCCAAATAAAAATTTTCAAATTACCACAACATAATTTACAAAAAATCTAAATATCTCAAATTCAATTAGTCTTAATTTATTAGAAATAAAAAACATAAAAACAATTATTTTATGACCTGTAGAATAAAAAAATAAATAATAAATCAATCTCAATTCGTTGAGCATAGACGTTATATGTTTAAATTATAAATATTATACATATAAAATTATGGATGTTAAATTATAAATATTTTAATAATTCTACTATACAACTCATATTATACATAAAGTTGGTAGTGCAGTTTGGATGTATTTAACTATTTAAGTAATATAAATGAAGTCAAAATTAAAAGTTTTTGACAGTTTTAGAGCGAAAATTCTTGTCTTTCAAACATTTCCATATTAAAATATACATTTAGTGATTGATGATTTTGTGTATACGGGTGCGTGATTATAAGTCTAATCATTTTGTTGGAGACTGGCTAATTAGACTAGAGCATTCGTTTTTGGCCAGGTATGGTACATAAGTAGAGCAGGGAAAATTTTATCTCCATGCTTCAAACCACCAAGTGGCTGATGACATATAGGTGATTATGGTTTTACATTATTGGACACCATTCCTTGAATATAACACCTCGTAAACAAAAGAATGAATCATGTTCATGCTTTCGAAGCTTTAATTTGATGCAAACTTGAAAACCTTTCCGATCCACACACAAACTGCTTCTGACCTTCAACATCTGTAGATGTATGTAGATAGAAGAATCCTCATCAATCATCACGAATCTCCTTAGCAGACATGTTTTACATACCTTGTAATCTTGTATTGTGATCCATGCATTTTGGAGTTGCTCTAAGTTCCAATGCTGACACTGTAATAATTTTTTGGTAGACTTTCACACTTTAATATGATTATATATAATCATATACACTAAAATTAGTCATTAAAACCAACCACTATAATATAAAATACATGTTAGAATATGTTATAGACTCGGTTTCTGGGTCCCCGAACTCGGAGCAACCTTCAACCCGTGTACCTGGGCCCCGACCCCTTTGCGGTCCAAACCGGCCCTACAATTCCTAACCAACATTCGAAATCAAATATCCCTCTTATCTTAATGGATAACATAAGATAACTACCCCAAAATTTATAAATGGAAGCCAGAGACCACTCAAGTACGTTACTCATTCCACTTACATATACCTCTTAGATCTATTCAGACTTGGGCGTCGGAGTGTCTTTGCAGGTACCACCCCCGCCACTTCAATCAGATGATCTGACAACCGCCTCGACTCGCGAGTCCCGATCCATCTCACTTTCCGTACTAGAGACATCTAGTACATTGGTACCATCTGTGGAGACTGCCAAGTCGTGGCGGCATGATGGAGAATAAGGAGCAATCCTCAAGCCATCACCACGATTCAAACCCACGAAGCCCAACACCCGAACTTAGGGATAACATTCCTCCCACTCACAGGAGGATACCAGCACCGTGCACCGCCAACCAACTCCAGTCCAGCGGCAACAGAAGGAGGACAACTGCCAGCCCACTGAAGCCCGAGCACCCGACGGCCTAGGAGAAAAACCAATCCAGATAATTCAAGTGCTCTACCTTAGAGTGCAAAACCTCGAGGGCCGAGTCACGTCCAAAGAGCGATATCACCCAGAACACGCAAGTCAAGCAACCTCCACAACCTGATAGCATCATGAGACCAAAACACCAGGTCACTCGAAGAACGACATGGGAAACAACACAACTGCAACATCTCCAGGAATCCGGAACGCCGACGCGACGAGGACGACCGGAGACACCACCGGGATGTTAAACGAACACGAAATGAGCATGTGATAATGGGAGTCACCCTATTCATCGAGAAAATTCTGAAAGCCAAACTCCCAAAAGGTTTTGACAAACCCACCGACATGAAGTATGACGACACCAGAGACCCCCAGGGATACCTAACAGCCTTCGAGGCCAGGATGAATTTGGAAGGAGCCGCCGATGCGATTCGATGAAGAGTCTTTTTGGTAACTAGTGCACGAAATTGTGATCTCAATGGCGCCAACAACTTGGTATGCACAATTGTAATCTCAACTCTTTTTCACAACTTCGCACAACTAACCAGCAAGTGCACTAGGTCGTCCAAGTAATAAACCTTACGTGAGTAAGGGTCGATCCCACGGAGATTGTGGCTTGAAGCAAGCTGTGGTCATCTTATAAATCTTAGTTAGGCAGATTCAAATGGTTATAGAGTTTTGCTAATTAAAAGATAAATAAACATAAAATAAGATAGAGATACTTATGTAATTCATTAGTGGGAATTTCAGATAAGTGTATGGAGATGCGTTATTGATGGAGTGCAGAAGCTGGTGAATTAAAAATTTATTAAAATGGTTACGTTGCAAGTATAGTTCTTAACTCACCGAAAATCTGCCTATCAATTTAGAAATATGTCACTGAAAGTTTAAATTAAAATTACTGGGAGTTTTAAGTCCCAGGTCGTCTCCCAACGAGTTGCAGAAAAGTGTGATGTTTTATTAATCAGATATTCCAAAAAGAGTTGAGCTAAGTAAATTGGGATTTAAATTGAGGAATTTTAAATAATAAAAATAAAAGGCTTTGACTGGGGATTGATTGGTTAGAATCTCTATCATTGATGGTGTGATTGTAAGATTAATTTATAATTAATAGTTGTTCTGTTTGGTTATCCCTTACTAGGTAAGAGAAAGTCAAACAAGTGGAAATGCCAGATCTGTTCACAAGTTGCAACCCACTTAGTTCAAAGGGATTGGCGTCGGTGACAGGATAGCAATCCAACATTTAACCCAATTACAAATTTTTCTTTCAATCCTTCCAACTCAAGAGTTCCTTTTAATCAACTCCCCATTAAGTAATGAAACTACTCACGCATTGTAAATAAAGAATCCATAGCACATGAAAGGGAATTAAAAGAAGACATGATTATTGGAATGGAAATTAAATTAAAAAGAAATAATCCTTGCATTAATTAATCACAAAAGTATCTGAATGACAAAATTGAACATAACAAAGAACATGGAAGAATAAACCCAAGTTAAGAGAACAAACTAGAGTGATGAAGTCTTGATGAGGAAATAACTCTTCTCAATGTTCCAATGCTAAGATCAATTGAAAATTAAAATTCTAAAAATATCGAGAGAAAAACCTAAGAGAGTGGAAAACTAGATCTAAAACTACTCAGTGAATGTCTCCGTTGTTTCTGCATATTCTCTGACTCTAGTCTGCTGTTCCGGGCCAAAAACTGGGCCGAAATAGGGTCCAAAGTCACTGGTTTCAGATTCTGCAGTTTATGCAGATCGCGCATGTCACGCGATCGCGTTGTCCATGCAGACGCGTCGCTGGCGCTTTTCCTCTTCACGCGTTCGCGTCGTTCACGCTATCGCGTTGTTTGTGCTTTCCAATCCGCGCGGCCGCGCAAGCCATGCGGCCGCGTCACTGCGATTTGCGCTCCTTCGCGCGGTCGCATGAGCCATGCGACCGCTCACTTTTCGCTGGTTATCTCCTCAAATTCTTGTGTTCCTTCCATTTTTGCTAGCTTCCTCTCCAATCTCTGTCTCATTCATGCCTTATAAAGCCTGAAACACATGACACACAGATTACGGCATCGAATGGAATAAAGGAGAATTAAAATTAAATAATTAAAGTCTTTAGGAAGCAATTTTCAAACATGTAATAAATTCAGGAAGGAAATCTAAATGCATGCTAAATTGATGAATAAGTGAGTAAGGATCACGACAAAACCACACAATTAAACACAATATAAAATATAAAATAGTGGTTTATCAGTTATTCCTTCTGAATCTCTGCTTTCCTACTGTCTTCATTCAATCATTCATACTCTTTTCTATGGCAAGCTGTATGTAGGGGGATCACCGTTGTCAATGGCTACCGTCCATCCTCTCAGTGAAAATGGTCCAGCTACGGGTTACGTAGGGCTAATCATCTGTCAGTTCTTACTTGTGTTGGAATAGGATCCAGTGATCCCTTTGCGTCTGTCACTATGCCCAACAGTCATGAGTTTGAAGCTTGTCACAGTCATCCCATCCCAGATCCTACTCGGAATACCACAGACAAGGTTTAAACTTTCCAGATCTCAAGAATGCTGGCAATTGATTCTAGCTTAGACCACGAAGACTCTGATCTCAAGGAATTGAAGGCTCTGTTGTCAGGAGAGGCAATCAAACGCATGGACCAAGAATCCAAGAGATATGCATTCAAGCTTGTTTTCATGTAGAACGGAAGTGCTTGTCAGGCACGCGTTCATAAGTTGAGAATGGTGATGAGTGTCACATAATCATCACATTCATCATGTTCTTGTGTGTGAATGGATATCTTAGAATAGGAATAAGCATGAACTGAATAGAAAACAGTAGTAATTGCATTAATACTTGAGGAACAGCAGAGCTCCACACCTTAATCTATGGTGTGTAGAAACTCCACCGTTGAAAATACATAAGAACAAGGTCTAGGCATGGCCGACGGCCATGCCTCCCAAATAACATGAAACAATCGAAAAAGGGTTCAAAGACCTGATCTTAAGATCAAAGATGATCAAAAGATGTGAGTACAATAGTAAAAAGTTCTGTTTATACTAAACTAGTCACTAGGGTTACAGAAATAGGTAAATGATGCAGAAATCCACTTTCGGGTCCACTTGGTGTATGCTTGGGCTGAGCATTGAAGCTTTCATGTGTAGAGACTTTTCTTGGAGTTAAACACCAGTTTTTATGCCAGTTTGGGCGTTTAACTACAGCTTCTATCCTATTTCTGGCGTTTAACGCCAGAATAGGGTAGGAAGTTAGCGTTTGAACGCCAGTTTGCGTCGTCAAAACTCAAGAAAAGTATAGACTATTATATATTTCTGGAAAGTCATGGATGTATACTTTCCAACACAATTGAGAGCGCGCCATTTGGGTTTTTGTAGTTACAAAAAAACCATTTCGAGTGCAGGGAGGTCAGAATCCAACAGCATCAGCAGTCCTTTTTCAGCCTCTGAATTAGATTTTTGCTCAGGTCCCTCAATTTCAGCTAGAAAATACCTGAAATCACAGAAAAATACACAAACTCATAGTAAAGTCCAGAAATGTGAATTTTGCTTAAAAACTAATAAAAATATACTAAAAAGTAGCTAGATCCTACTAAAAACTACCTAAAAACAATGCCAAAAAGCGTGTAAATTATCCGCTCATCACAACACCAAACTTAAATTGTTGCTTGTCCCCAGATCTGCAAGAACTCAGTTAAAAACTAATAGGGATCTTCTGATGAAAGTCCATGAAACTTGCAGTTCTGTTGCATTAGAGCAACTAGTTGAGGTTTCAGCTCAAAATTGTTTGCTCCAATGGCAGGGATTGAGATGCTTCTTCCATCAAATTTGGAAGAAGGTCTAGTATGATCACCAAGCATCCTCCTTGCATTATTGTTGTTGGGGTCGGCTGCCATATCCTTTTCTTGTTCGAAAATTTCAGTAAGGTTGTCTCTGGATTATTGTATTTTAGCTTCTCTTAGTTTCCTCTTCAGAGTCCTTTCAGGTTCGGGATCAGCTTCAACAAGAATGCCTTTTTCCTTGTTCCTGTTCATATGAACGAGAAGAAAACAAAGAAAATTTGGAATCCTCTATGTCACAGTATAGAGATTCCTTTATGTGAGCAGAAGAATAGAAGAATAAAAGAATAGAAGAAGGAAAAGGTAAGAATCCAAACACAAGGGAGAAGAGTGGGTTCTAATTCTTGAGTGGAAGAGAGGTGTTAGTAGATAAATAAATAGAAGGAGATGAGAGAGACAGAATTTTTGAAATTAATTTTGAAAAAGGGTTAGTAATTTTCGAAAATTAGGAGAATAAATAAAATTAAAAATTTAAATTTGAAAAAATAAATTAATTAAGAAAATTTTTAAAAAAAGAGGGAAGTGATTTTCGAAAATTAGAAAGAGAAAAGTAGTTAGGTAGTTTTGAAAAAGATAAGAAACAAACAAAAAGTCAATTAGTTAGTTGAAAAAGATTTGAAAATCAATTTTGAAAAGATAAGAAGTTAGAAAAGATTTTTTAAATCAATTTTGAAAAAGATATGATTTGAAAAAGATCTTTTGAAAAGATATGATTGAAAGATATATTTTGGAAAAAGATTTGATTTTTTAAAATTAAAACTGATTATTTGACTAACAAGAAACTAAAAGATATGATTCTAAAATTTAAAGATTGAACCTTTCTTAACAAGAAAGTAACAAACTTCAAATTTTTGAATTAATCATATTAATTGTTAGTAAAGTTTTCGAAATTTTGAAATAAAGATAAGAAAAAGATTTTGAAAATAAATTTTAAAAATTTTCGAAGATAATAAAAAAAATGAAAAAGATTTTACTTTTGAAAAAGATTTTGAAAAGATAAGATTTTTAAAATTGAAAATTTGACTTGACTTATAAGAAATAGCTAAGTTTTAAAATTTTTTGACTAAGTCAACTCAAATTTTTGAAAATTATGAGAGAGATAAGGAAAAGATATTTTTTATTTTTGAATTTTTTATGATGAGAGAGAAAAACATAAAAATGACCCAGAACATGAAAATCTTTTATCAAAACACATGATGCATGCAAGAACACCATGAATGTCAAGATGAATACCAAGAACACTTTGAAGATCAAGATGAACATCAAGACTTATTTTTGAAAATTTTCAAGAAAAGAAAAACATGCAAGACACCAAACTTAGGAATTTTCAATGCTTAGACACTATGAATGCAAGAATGCATATGAAAAACAACAAAAGACACAAAACAAGAAAACATGAAGATCAAACAAGAGGACTTATCAAGAACAACTTGAAGATCATAAAGAACACCATGCATGAATTTTTCGAAAAAAAATGCATAAATTTTAAAAACATGCAATTGACACAAAACTTAAAAATTGTCACTAGACTCAAACAAGAAACACAAAATATTTTTGGTTTTTATGATTTTATTAATTTTTTTGTATTTTTTCGAAAATTATATTTGGAAAAACGCAAACAAAGAAAATTTTTTTGAAAGATTTTCGAAAACTTTTTGAAAAGAAAATTACCTAATCTGAGCAACAAGATGAACCGTCAGTTGTCCAAACTCGAACAATCCCCAGCAACGGCGCCAAAAACTTGGTGCACAAAATTGTGATCATCAACAATGGCGCCAAAAACTTGGTAGCGCTCTCAAATGTGAATCACATTTTGTCACAACTTCGCACAACTAACCAACAAGTGCACTGGGTCGTCCAAGTAATACCTTACGTGAGTAAGGGTCGATCCCACGGAGATTGTTGGTAGGAAGCAAGCTATGGTCATCTTGTAAATCTCAGTTAGGCGGATTCAAGTGGTTATAAAGGTTTCTAAATTAATAATAAATAAAACATAGAATAAGATAGAGATACTTATGTAAATCATTGGTAGAAATTTCAGATAAGTGTATGGAGATGCTGTGTTTCTTCTGAATCTCTGCTTTCCTGCTGCTTTCATCCAATCCTTCTTACTCCTTTCCATGGCATGTTGTATGTAGGGCATCACCATTGTCAATGGCTACTTCCCATCCTCTAAGTGAAAATGGTCCAAATGCTCTTGTCACAGCACGGCTAATCATCTGTCGGTTCTCGATCATGTCGGAATAGGATCCATTGATTCTTTTGCGTCTGTCACCAAGCCCCACAATCGTGAGTTTGAAGCTCGTCACAGTCATTCAATCCCTGAATCCTACTCGAAATACCACAAACAAGGTTTAGACTTTCCGGATTCTCAAGAATGGCCGCCAAAGTGTTCTAGCTTATACCACAAAGATTCTGATTAAGGAATCCAAGAGATATTCGTTCGTTCTGAGGTAGAACGGAAGTGGTTGTCAATCACGCGTTCATAGGTGAGAATGATGATGAGTGTCACGGATCATCACATTCGTCATGTTGAAGTGCAAAGAATATCTTAGAATAAGAATAAGCTGAATTGAATAGAAAATAGTAGTACTTTGCATTAAAACTCGAGGTACAGCAGAGCTCCACACCCTTAATGTATGGTGTATAGAAACTCCACCGTACATAAGTGATGGTCCAGGCATGGCCGAATGGCCAGCCCCCATAAACGTGATCAAAGGATCATAAGGTAATCCAAAAATAATCCAAAGTTTTCTAATACAATAGTAAAATGTCCTATTTATACTAGACTAGTTACTAGGGTTTACAGAAATAAGTCTAAATGCAGAAATCCACTTTCGGGGCCCACTTTGGTGTGTGCTTGGGCTGAGCTTGAGCTTTACACGTGCAGAGGCTTCTCTTGGAGTTAAAAGCTAAGTTGTAACGTGTTTTTGGCGTTTAACTCTGGTTTGTGACGTGTTTCTAGCGTTTTACTCCAGAATGCAGCATGAAACTGGCGTTGAACACCAGTTTGCATCATCTAAAATCGAACAAAGTATGGATTATTATATATTGCTAGAAAGCTCTGGATGTCTACTTTCCAACGCCGTTGAGAGTGCACCATTTGGAGTTCTGTAGCTCCAGAAAATCAATTTCGAGTGCAGGGAGGTCAGAATCAAATAGCATCAGCAGTCCTTTGTCAGCCTGAATCAGATTTTTGCTCAGGTCCCTCAATTTCAGCCAGAAAATACCTGAAATTATAGAAAAACACACAAACTCATAGTAAAGTCCAGAAATGTGAATTTTGCATAAAAACTAATAAAAATATCCCTAAAAGTAGCTAGATCCTACTAGAAACTACCTAAAAACAATGCCAAAAAGCGTATAAATTATCCGCTCATCAGTTTTGCTAATTAAAAGATAAATAAACATAAAATAAAGATAAAGATACTTATGTAATTCATTGGTGGAAATTTCAGATAAGCGTATGGAGATACGTTATTCCTTCTGAATCTCTGCTTTCCTACTGCCTTCATTCAATCATTCATACTCCTTTATATGGCAAGTTGTATGTAAGGGGATCACCTTTGTCAATGGCTACCGTCCATCCTCTCAGTGAGAATGGTCCAACTACGGGTTACGTAGGGCTAATCATCTGTCGGTTCTCACTTATGTTGGAATAGGATCCAGTGATCCTTTTGCATCTGTCACTACGCCCAACAGTCATAAGTTTGAAGCTCGTCACAGTCATCCCATCCCAGATCCTACTCGAAATACCACAGACAAGGTTTAGACTTTCCGGATCTCAAGAATGCTGCCAATTGATTCTAGCTTATACCACAGAGACTCTGATCTCAAGGAATTGAAGGCTCTGTTGTTAGGAGAGGCAATTAAACACATGGACCAGGAATCCAAGAGATATGCATTCAAGCTTATTTTCATGTAGAACGGAAGTGTTTGTTAGGCACGCGTTCATAAGTTGAGAATGGTGATGAGTGTCACATAATCATCACATTCATCATGTTCTTGTGTGCGAATGGATATCTTAGAACAAGAATAAGCATGAATTGAACAGAAAACAATAGTAATTGTATTAATACTCGAGGAGCAGCAGAGCTCCACACCTTAATCTATGGTGTGTAGAAACTCCACCGTTGAAAATACATAAGAATGGCCATGCCTCCAAAATAACATGAAACAATCGAAAAAGGGTTCAAAGACCTGATCCTAAGATCAAAGATGATCAAAAGATGTGAGTACAATAGAAAAAAGTTCTATTTATACTAAACTAGTCACTAGTGTTACAGAAATAGGTAAATGATGCAGAAATCCACTTCCGGACCCACTTGGTGTGTGCTTGGACTGAGCATTGAATCTTTCATGTATAGAAACTCTTCTTAGAGTTAAACGCCAATTTTTATGCCAGTTTGGGCGTTTAACTGCAGCTTCTATCCTGTTTCTAGCATTTAACGCCAGAATAGGGCAAGAAGTTAGCATTTGAACGCCAATTTGCTGGAAAGCTCTAGATATCTACTTTCCAACGCAATTGAGAGTGCGCCATTTGGGTTTCTGTAGCTCCAAATAATCCATTTCGAGTGCATAGAGGTCAGAATCCAACAGCATCAGCAGTCCTTTTTCAGCCTCTGAATCAGATTTTTGCTCAGGTCCCTCAATTTCTGCTAGAAAATACCTGAAATCATAGAAAAATACACAAACTCATAATAAAGACCAAAAATGTGAATTTTTCTTAAAAACTAATAAAAATATACTAAAAAGTAGCTAGATCCTACTAAAAACTACCTAAAAACAATGCCAAAAAGCGTATAAATTATCTGCTCATCAGTAACCCTGGCCGGCCTTGCAATTAAATGGTTCAACACCCTCCCCAATGGCTCCATAGCTAGTTTTGACGACGTCTCCAGGAAGTTTATAGTCCAGTTCGCCACCACGATCACCAAAGCAAACCATCCGATTAGCTTTCTCGGTATCACTCAAAGACAAGACGAATCCATGAGGAAATACCTCGACAGGTTCAACAATGAGTGCCTAACGGTCGACGGGCTCACAGACTTGGTAACCAGTCTCTATCTAACCATTGGTCTCATGAACAAAGATTTCTAGAAGTACTTCACCACTAAGCCAGTCTGGACCATGCACGAAATCCAAAACGTTGTGAGAGAATACATAATGACGAAGAGGTAAGCCAAGTCATGGTCGCCAATAAACGGTGGCACGACACCTCGTAGCCACCCACCACCGAAGGATACCCCGAAATAACACTTCAAATCTTTTGCCCCAAACTGACACCCATGATAGGGAAGTTCACAAACTACACCCTACCCACCGCTATCATAGAAATCTATCACCAAATAGCGAAACGAGGCATCCTTCTAAAGGCGCGGCAACTTAAGGAACGGACAAGCGACAACAAGAGTCTATACTGCGATTACTGCCGAGGATACAAACATAAAACCTAAGATTGCTTCGACTTAAAGGACGCTCTCGATCAAGCCATCTGAGATGATAAACTCCCCGAGTTTTCCAAGGTCATCTGAGAACCCAGGAAAGCTGAGAGAGAAAGATTACCAGAACGCTGATGCGGATTTTACAAATCACAAAACATCGGCAAGTGCACTGGGTCGTATCAAGTAATAACTCGCGGTTAGTGAGTGTCGATCCCATGAGGAGTAACTGATTAAGCAAGAAATGTTCAATTGATTAATCTAGTCAGACAATCAAATTAGGGTTTTGAAAAATTCAAGCATAAACAACAATTAACCAAAAGCAAACAGTGAATATTGAAGAAGAATATATGATTAAGAACATTAAGGTTTCGGAGATGTAAACACTTCTGGATTAATACTTTTCACTATCCACCTTAATCATGTGAAGATACTTTTATGGCAAATTGTTGGTAACCAAACCCCAATTCCTTGGTGATTCAATTTCTCTTTAACCTAATTAATAGCTAATCTCTTAGTCAATTATTTAAGAAAAGAGTTACGCATGTTCTCTAATTTATAAGGCCACACGATTCCTAAGAATCTCCCCTAGTTGATTCGATTTCACTTATCAAATCTAGTTTCAAAACTTACGAGTTGTGAGAATTGGTTTTTAAGCTTAGTTCAATTAATCAACTTTTTCAAGAGGTTAAAAGAACTCAAGTCGGAGAAGAATTATTTTTGAACATATTCAAATCCTTTAAGATGAGGAACAAAAACATTTTCTTAAGAAGGAATCAATGCATGAATTAAAGGTAGAAAAGCTATTATATTAAACCATGGGATTAACAGAGCTCCTAACCTTAACCAAGGAGAATTAGTTGCTCATGTTCTTCAAAGAAAATCTCAATTCTCAAAAGTCAAAACTGCCAAAGAAGAGAAGAGGCTTGTGCCCTCTTCCCTTATATACTAACCCTAAAAAGTAAAATTCAAATTCAAATTTGAAACAGAATCAAAACTAAGTTAAAACCAAATCTCTTTCCTAATTGTTTTTTCCTCCGTAAAGATCTTCTCCTTAATTGCTTGCAATCTTCAATTAGTGCCATCATTAGTGGGCTCTTGATTAATCATCCAAAGACAAAATAATTGGAGGATGGGGAGGCTTTGTTTGAGTCCCTGGAAGGTGCACCTAAACCCATGTGCCACGTGAGGCTTTTGCGTGCTATGTGAAGCCTAATGTTTCTTGACTTTGCTCTCCATTGCTTCACGTACCACGTGAAGAAGGCTGCATCGTATGTGCTTTAATTCGCTTCAATTGTTGCTCTCCAACATTGTACGTGGTGAATTCCATGTACCACGTGAAAGTACACTTGTGCGTACGCACAGGGCTGTACGTACGCATAAATCGCTAAAGCCCCCTTGTTGTGCATACGAATACATCATGCGTATGCATAGTGGCAAAAGAATCCTCTCCTCATGCATACGCACACATATATGCGTACGCACAACGGCCGCGTCCTATGTGAAATCTCTCGCATACCACGTGAAAAGGTAAGGTGAAAAGGTAAGGTCATGCGTACGCATGATACACAAATTGTCCCAACGTCGTACGTGGTCCTTTCCACGTTGCACATAGCTTTCTATGCTTCCAGAGAGCCTCTTGTTCATCTCTGGAAGTTTTTTTCTTGTTGCTCTCTATATCCTCTGTTCTTCCCTGTTTCCTTCTATTTTTCTTCCAAAGTTTACTGTAATCAATGAAATTTAAGTAATCAAAGTAATGTTCATTTTAAGCTCAGAATCATTGCTTATTTAATAGGAATTCTTAACTAATCAAATAAAATCATGAAGGAAAAAACATTAAAGATGCGAATGCATCAAACACGAAGGATGCAACCTCAAGCCAATACGACAGGCACCCCAAGAAAGTTTGTAGACCGACTCCACCATAATAGTAAAAGTCATCACCAGAAAGGATGCGCTAGAAAAGTCAAAATCAGCACTAAAATAGGATCTCAAAGTCATAACCATAAAAAACTAAGCACCGGCCTCTTCAATTCCAGCGGCGATCACGTTCTCCCCCGATGACAGCCAACACAGCACCTTGGGGGAAGATGCCCTGTTCGTCATCTTGACAAGGGTCAAAATCGGACTGGTGACAAGAATATTGTTCAACACCAGAGCTGATTCCAACATCCTCTTCAGAGGAGTCTTCGATAAGCTTGGTCTCTGAAACGAAAATATGTAAAGCCACCGCAATAAGGTGACCAGACTCGGGGAGAACTTTCTCAAACCAGACGGTTCCATAGTGTTATCACTAACCATCAGAACCAGAAGCCAGAGAAAAACTGTCCTTTCTGAATTCATGGTCCTCAAGGATTCCACTTTCTATAACATCATCCTTAAAAGAAAGATGATCAACGATCTATCTGCTATCATCTTCACCAAGTTCTTAATCATGAAGTTCCATGCCGACAACGGCAGTCCATAAGAAAGGTCTTCCAGAGTGCAGAAACACGCTACTCTTGACTCGAAAAATCGCCTTCGCACTACTCATGGCATCTCGACATCTCCGGCAAAACTTTCAGGCCCACCCCATTACAGTTCGAACAAACTAGGCAGTTAGGCAAGTGCTACAGAAATTGGACCTCACAGGGCTGATGCTTGTATGGCCCGTTGAATTATCACAATACCGAATCGGATTCGAGGCCAGGAATGCCATTAAGGCCCAGCCCATGGCAGAATTCATAGCCGAAATAACACCAGGAAATAAACTCGTAGAAACTTGGAAGCTCCATGTTGACGGCTCATCGAACACCAGCTCTGGAGGAGTAGGAATAATACTGAAAAATGAGAATGGAATCACCATTGAATAATCCATTCGATACGAGTTCTCGATCTCCAATAATTAGGCCGAATATGAAGCCTTCTGAGCCAGACTGACATTTGCCAGAAAAGTCTGCACAAAAGTATTAGAGGTCTGCAGGGACTCCCAGGTAGTCAGCTCTCACATTAACGGAGTTTACTAAACATGGGATCCTTTGCTACAACAATACCTAGCCAAGGTAAAGGAACTAGCGGCCGACTTTGACGAAACAACTGTCTAGCACATTGCCAGCAAACAAAATGCAAGGGCCGACTTACTCTCAAAACTGGAAAGCACAAAAATCAATATCAGGAAATCGATCATTGATTCAAGAAGTTATCAAGACACCGTCTGTGTTGGTCATGAACTCGGTCGACCTCTCCATCACAAGCCAGCACTCCTGGACCTTCCCAATTCTCCAATACCTTACTAACGGAAGCCTACTTGAGGATCCAAAAGAAGCAAAACGCATAAAATAGGAAGCAACGAAGTACACCATAATAGTGGGGGCAATTGTACAAGCGTAGACTATCACAACCCCTCCTCAAATGCATAGAACTCGACGACACAAACTACATACTTCATGAAATTCATGAAGGATGTTGCGGCCACCATGTGGGAGGAAAAACCCTGTCTCAAAAGGTTATCCGAGCAGGGTATTTTTGGCCCTCTATCATTAAAGACTCCCTGCAACTGGTCAAAAATTGCGACGAGTGCTAAATCCATGCCGACTTCCACCAGGCCACTCCTCACCAACTCCGCATCATAATGGCAGATCGGCCTTTTGGAACCTGAGGAATCGACCTCGTTGGTCCCTTCCCCACAGCTCTCGGGCAGTTCCGGTACCTCATCGTTGCCATCGATTACTACCAAGTGGATCGAAGCTGAGGCCTTAGCCTCCATCACATCCCCTAGTGTCAGAAGTTCTTCTGGAGACAAGTTATAACCCGATTCGGAATCCCTGAGATTGTGATCTCGGACAACGTGACCCATTTCGCGGACAAACTATTCAGGGAATTCTTGGAGGACCTCATCATCTCCAAATGGTTCAGTTTGGTAGAGCATCCACAAATGAACGGGCAAGTAGAAGTGGCTAACAAAATTGTAGTGAAAGGCCTCAAGAAGCAGCTAGACGAGGGCAAAGGATTTTGGGTTGATGAACTCGGATCCATCTTCTGGTTATACCAGACCTCCCTCCCCTCAAACCTGAATCGGAGAGACCCCCTTTCGGTTCACATATAGCCTAGAAGTCGTCATCTTGGTAAAAGTCAGGGACCCCAGCCAATGGAGAACTGTGGGAGGGCATGACGAGGAAGCAGAGCGGGATCTCGTAGATGATGTCAGGAGTATAGCACACATACGGGAGCTAGCCTTAAAACAAAGCATAAGTCTAAGATAAAATACAGCATGATGCGGCGAGGCTTCAGACCAGGAGACCTCGTCTTACGACAAAACGATATCAGTCCCACTACCCCGGAGAAGGGAAGCTCACGCCCAACTGGGAGGGCCCCTACCAGATCAAGATGGTAATCAAGAAAGGAGTGTATAAGCTCGAATAGTTAGACGGGACTGAGCTTCCAAGTTTCTAGAATGGCACCAACATGTGGCGCTACTACATGTAGGAGCATCCCCCCAAGTGACAAGAATCAAGGTCGTTTAGATTGTCTTTTATTTTCTTTCATTGTTTAACGTATGTTTTCTGTTTTATTGCATATTTTTCTTGTCAAGCACTCTTTCTTACCCACGTAGGGAGGTTTTAATGAGGCCCAAACTTAAAATAAAATTCATTTTTAATGTTTCCTCCCCAAAACGTTGCCTTAACCGACGACACGAGTACACATGGCTACCCTTGGGGGCCAATCACCCCTAAGACCAAAACACAGATATCCACAAAATCCAAACAAGTACCTAACACGGCCCACAACAACATTCATAAAATTGAGAAAACGGCCTAACACGGCTTTAAAATAAAACAAAAAAGAAAATAGTAGTGGTAGTATCGGCTTACAAACTAGCAAAGTACATGTTATGCCAAAAAACGGCTTACAAACTTAGAAAAATTACAAAAATTCACAACAAGTCCACGATTTGGCCATCCTTGATGGTCTCGAATGCTCCCATCATGGAACGTCCACACTCGGAGCAAGGACCAAGGCCTGGGCCCTCATGGTCTCCTCGCCAGCCGAAATCGCACCCTTGATATCCTCCAACAATGTCTTGTTCCCCCTTTTTTAGCTTCGCCACCTCGGCCTATAGAGCCTCTACCTCGGCGAGCAAGATGGCAGCCCTGGACTCGACATCCGATACCCGCTTGCACTCGCTTGCCATTTGAGCAAGAAGCAAAGTCTCCACCTCGAAAAGACGAAGCAGTTCGGTCTCGAAATCCTTGACGGCCTTCAGACGAGCCGACTCCACTGCCTCTAGCTTCTCCTTCAACTTCCCGACATTTGCCTGGGATTGGCGAACTATTCCATCCAATAGCCCCACTTGGCCCAACACCAGCTTCATTTTTTGGATAATGATCGCGAAACGAAGGACGGCCCGGTACACCGACTTTGCCAGCCCGGCGTCGTCACAGTCATGGAAAAACTCCACTGTGCTAGGTAAGAGATACTGGTCAATGAAGGCCAGAGCATCAAAATTCCAGTACATTACGGAGGGCACCGATGTTTCCTCCTCCACGTTCTCCCCGCTACTCCCTTCTTCCACCCTCCTCTGCTTCCTATTCGCCTTGGCTGACAAAACCACAACAACTTTATCCTTGGCCCCAGCGACAACTAGCCCCGAAAAAGCAACCAAGCCTTCCCAGTCGATACCAGATCCTGAGAGACAGTTTGGGAATCTGCTTGAGGCCGAGATTGAGGTATTGACGGTGAACCCTCCTCGCGCTCCTCCTGGGCGATGGCGGCCTTCAATCTCGCCAAGTTGGTCAATCCACCGGCCACCTGAACGGAAAAAAGAAAAAGAAGAAAACATTAAAATTCTAGAACTCGGGAAATAAAGAAGCACCAAAGAAAGTAGTTAAAATAGACACCAATATAAGTTCGGTACATCGCCCGATCACCCATGGCGTCTTGAGGATTCAAGGGACACTCTCCAAAAATCGACCATAAAACATCACTGATGTCCTTGTTCTTGGGAGACAGCCCCTCATAAGTGACATGCGCTAGGTATGACACATCGTCCCCGTAGTTCCAGTACATCGCAAATCGGCATTCACCCTCCAGGGTTAACCAAAAGGATGCTGCCCCCTAGCAGGATGCACTTTAAATTACTCCCCTTTAAACCCATGAAAGGAGTCTTCAAATAGCCCGAATATCCGCCGGTGTGGCTGAGCTCGGAACGAAACATAACCCTTGTCGTGTTTCCTCTCATTGGTCGTAAGAGTACACAAGAAGAAGAACAAGAACACCTATACGCAAGCTGGAGGCTCCAAGTACTCGTAGACCAACAAAAAGGTCTAAATGGCCGCCCAACTATGGGGATGCAGTTGAGACGGCGCCAGCAAACAACGGTTAAGTAGTGCCTGCACAAACTCTGAGAACAAAAATTGCACTCTGATGAGCAGATATTTTATACGCTTTTTGGCATTATTTTCATATATTTTTTATTATGTTTTGTTTAAGTTTTATTATATTTTCATAGATTTTAGTGCAAAATTCATATTTTTGGATTCTACTTTGAGTTTGTGTGTTTTAGGATGATTTAAGGTATTTTCTGGCTGAAATTGAAGAGTTTTGGAAAACGTCTGATTCATAGACAAAGAAATGACTGCAAATGCTGTCAGGATCTGACCTCCATGCACTCGACGAAGCATTTCTAGAGCTGCAGAAGTCTAAATGGTAGGCTCTCAACGACTCTGGAAAGCTAACATCTAGGGCTTTCTAGAAATATATAATAGTTTATACTTTGCTTTGGAAAGCAAGGCCCAATACTATTATTCAATGCCAACTACCAGCCACATTCCAGGCGTCCAGCGCCCAAAGGGGAGTAGCTAGCGTCCAACGCCCAAAAGGGAGTCCCAAGCCAGCGTTCAACACCCTAGAAGGATCCTAGGACGTGGAGACACCCTTGGCTCAGCCCAAACGCTCACCAAGTGGGCCCGAAAAGTGGATTTTTGCACTCCAAGACTAGTTTATCTTATTTCTGTAATTCCTAGTTAACAGATTAGTATATATAGGAGAAGATTAACCATATTTAGGATCTTTGCAGCATATCTTTACTTTTCACGTTCTACATTATGTATAGTATGAGTCACTAACCTCTTAAGGTAAAGGTTAGGAGCTCTGCTGATTCTTATGAATTAATAATATCACTATTATACTTCAATCTATACTTGATTCTATTTTAAGATGTATTTTCATTCTTCAACCTCATGAATCGGGTGACCCGTGACAATCATCCTCATTCTACATGGGATCTTGTGAGTCCTTGACGGGATAGTATTGATCCACAAACTTGATTATACAACTCTTAGATGGCTAATCTACGGCTTCGTTGGGGACTTCTCGAGCATCAGTTCAGTCGAGGTGCGGGGCGATTAGGGCCTTTGTGGTATAGGCTAGAACCAAGGAAGTAGCGTTCTCTGATATGGAAGATCTGACATTGTCTGTGGTATTTTGAGTAGGATCACCAAGGGAATGGACTGCTAGAGCTTCACCCCCATTCAGATTAGATGACCGCTGACCAGGCGTTTGATCTGAAGCAGAGGAGATTAATGACCGTTGAACCAGCATTAATCATATACGGCCTGCCATTGAATAAATCAATCAAAAGTTGGAGTGGGCGGTAAGAAAAGTTGATCCAGATGGAAGAAGCATCTCCAAATCCTCAACCGTTCTCCTACCATTGATTTCACACCTATCTAGTAATATTTTATTTATTTATATGTTTTATGCGTTTCTTGTGACACATAGTTTTCTATCCGCCTCACTAAGATCTGCAAGGTATCCCTTTCTCGCTCAAACCAACAATCCTTGTGGGATCGACCCTCACTCACCTGAGGTATTACTTGGACGGCCCAGTATACATGCCAATCTATCTGTGCGAAATGTGCGGAGTCAGTTTCGTCCACCACGTTTTTGGCGTCGTTGCCGGGGATGGTTCGGATTTGACAAACTATCGAATTATCTTGTTGCTTAGATTAGGTACTTTTTACTATTTTGATTGAGTCCTTTGTTTTCTTTTCAAAAAATTTTCAAAACCTTTTCTTTTCTTAATTAATCTTGTCTTTTGTTTGACTCTTTTGTTCTTGTTCTTGTTAAAATTTTGAACTTTCATAGTGTCCTTTTCCAAAAATTTTCAAAAAGTGTGTCTTTTATTTGAGTCTAGTGTCAGTCCTTAAGTTTGGTATCCTTTGTGTGTTCTTTATTTTCCTTAAAATTTTTGAATTCCTTTTAATCTTCATTCTTGGTATTCAAGTTGTTCTTGTTTCTTTTCTTGTCTTGATCTTAAAACTTTTAAGTTTGGTGTCTTTTGGTGTTTTTCCTTTTAAGTTTTCGGAATTTAGTGTCTTTTGATCTAAAAATTTTAAGTTTTGTGTCTTTTGGTTGTTTTTCTCTTTCTTCATTAATTCAAAAAATAAAAAATATCTTTTTCTAATCTTTATTCAAATTTTAATTTCGAATCACTATCTAATCTTATCTTAATTTCAATTTTTTAATTTTCAAATCTTATCTTTTCAAATCTTTTCTTTTAAATTTGATTCTTTCCTATCTTATCTTTCTTTTAAATTTTAAAATTCAAAACTTTTTCAAATCTTTATCTTTTCTTTGGTTTATCTTTCTTTAAATTTCAAATCATTATCTTATCTTATCTTCATTTTTAATTTCGAATTCAAATCTTTTTCAAATCTTCACCATATCTTATCTTTTCAAACTTATTTTCAAGTCTCAATCTTATCTTATCTTATTTCAAATTCAAACTTTAAAAAACTCAATTTCAAAATTTTAAATTTCAAATTTCAAATTTTAAATTTCAAAATCAAATCTTTTTTAAAAAATCAAATCTTTTTCAAATTTCCTATCTTATCTTGTTTTCAAATCTTTCTTAATTAGTTACTTGTTTTCTCTCTCTATCTTTTTTCAAAACTTCCTAACTAATTCTTATCTCTTTTATTTTTGAAAACTTCTTAACCATTTCTCTCTCTTCTTTGTCAAAAATCATCTTTCAATTTTCAAATCTTTTTAGTCAATTAGCTTTTAATTTCCCTCTTATTTTTCGAATTTAATAAATAAATAAAATAAAAACAAAAATATTTTAATTCTAGTTTCCCTTTTGGTTTCTAAATTTTCAAATTCCTCTATCCTTCTGTTCGAATTCTTCATCTCATTCTTCTGTCTTCATTCTTCTCTCTTCTTCACATCTCACAGGGAGTTCTTTATCCTTTGACATAGAAACTACTGTTCTTTCTTGTTCTTCTTTTACTTTTTTATGAGCAGAAACAGAGATAAAGAACCTCTCTTTGATCTTGAGCCTGAACCTGAGAGGACCTTGAGGAAGCGTTTGCAACAAGTTAAAGCACAACACTCCGGAAGAGACCTCACAGAATTTTTCAAACAAAAAACTGAAAATACAAACATGCTAGCCGATCAGAATAATGAAGGAGATGCAAGAAAGATTCTTGGTGACTTCACTGCACCCACTTCTGACTTCTATGGAAGAAGTATCTCCATACCTGCTATAAGAGCAAATAACTTTGAGCTTAAGCGTCAGTTAGTCTCTCTAATGCAACTGAATTTCAAATTCCGTGGACTTCCCCTGGAAGATCCACATCAATTCCTATCTGAATTCTTGCAAATTTGTGATACTGTTAAGACCAATGGAGTGGATCTTGAGGTCTACAGACTTGTGCTTTTCCATTTTGCTGTTAGAGACAGAGCTAAGATATGGTTGGATTCTCAACCCAAAGAAAGCCTAGACTCTTGGAAAAAGTTGGCCAATGCTTTCTTGGTCAAGTTCTTTCCATCTCAAAAGATGAACAAGCTCAGGGTGGAAGTTCAAACCTTCAGACAAAAAGAGGGTGAATCCCTCTATGAAGCTTCGGAAAGATACAAGCAACTAATCAGGAGGTGTCCTCCTAACATGCTCTCAGAATGGACTATCCTAGGAATCTTCTATAATGGCCTATTTGAGATGTCCAAAATATCTTTGGACCATTTTGCTGGTGGATCACTCCACTTGAAGAAAATGCCTGAAGAGGCACATGAACTAATTGAAATGGTTGCAAACAACTAATTCATGTACACTTCTGAGAGAAACCCTATGAACAATAGGGTAGTGCAGAAGAAAGGAGTCCTGAAAGTTGACACTCTAAATGCCATATTGGCTCAGAATAAGATCTTGACTCAACATGTCAATATGATCTCTCAGCATTTAACTGGAATGCAAGATGCATCTGGCAGCACTCAAGACACTTCCTATGATGGAGATGCCTATGATCCAGACTAACCCATGATGGAAGAGGTGAATTATATGGGATAACCCTAACTTCTCATGGAAGGATCAACAGAAGCCTCAGCAAGGCTTCAACAATGATCAAGGTGGAAGAAAACAAAATAAGTTCAACAACAGACCACCATTCCCACCTTTTCAGCAAACCATGGAGACTTCTAAGTAGAGCCTTTCTGAACTCTCTAAGACCACTCATAGTTTCAAAGCAGAAACTAGGTCCTCCATCAGAAATCTAGAGGTACAAGTTGGTTACCTGAGCAAGAGAATCACTAAGACTCCTCCTAACTCTCTTCCCAGTAACACTGAAGTAAACCCAAGAGAGGAGTGCAAGGCTATCAAAGTAGATGCTGAGGCCGAATCTAAAGGGGATTCTCCGGTGTTGCACTCTAGTAAGGAAGTCCTTACTGGGCGTTCAATGCCAAAGGATGAGCCATTTCTGGCATTGAACGCTAGTAAGGAAGTCCTTACTAGGTGTTACACACCCATAGAGGTACCATCACTGGCGTTGAACGCCAGTAAGGAGGTCCTTACAGGGTGTTCAATGCCCAAAGAAGCACAACAATTGGCATTCAACACCAGTAAAGGGATACAAGTTGGGCATTCAACGCCCAAAGAAGTACAAAAGCTGGCGTTGAACGCTAGTGATAGGGCAGTTGGGCGTTCAACGCCAACTCATGGCTTCCGTATTGAAGAACAGAAGGCAACTAAGGATCATTAGAAGACTATAGAAGTTCCCTTGAATGCCTTGTTGCAATTCATGGATTATGAGGATTACTCCTCCTCTGATGAGGAAGAGGAAACTATGGAAGAACAAGTTGCTCGATACTTGGGAGTCCTCATGAAGCTTAATGCCAAGTTGTTTGGCACAGAGACTTTGGAGGAAAAACCTACAGTGCTAACCAAGGAACTCAATGCCTTGGTTCAGCAGAAGTTAGCTCAGAAGAAGCCGAATCCCGGACGCTTCTTAATTCCTTACACCATTGGTACCATGACCTTTGATAAGGCTCTGTGTGACCTAGGGTCAAGCATAAACCTCATGCCTCTCTCTGTAATGGAAAGGTTGGGAATCTTTGAGGTACAAGCTGCAAGAATCTCACTAAAGATAGTAGACAAGTCCATCAAAAAGGCTTATGGACTGGTGGTGCACGAATCCCCATAAATTCATACAGTTGTACTAGCAAGTGCACTGGGTCATCCAAGTAATACCTGAGCGAGTCAGGGTCGATCCCATGAGGATTGCGTTTTAAAGCAAGCTATCGTTATCCTGTAGGTCTTAGTCAGGCGAATAAAAGAGTAGGAGATGTTGGTATGCTATTTTTAATTGCATAAAAAGGAATATAAGAGAAGGGTATAAGGTATTTTGTCAAAGGAATCAGTAAAATGGTTATAATTGAGAATTGGATTAGCTTAGCCTTTTTAAATTAACTCTGGTATCACAATCTTCTCTGCTTATGAATGATCTCTTCTATGGTAGGCTCTACGTGATTAAAGCCATTGCCTGTGGTCATCCAATCTGACGGAGGGTGAAGCTCTAGCAGTTTATTCTCTTGGCGATCCTACTCAAAATGCCACAGACAAGGTCGAATCTTCTAGATCAGAGAATGTTGCTTCTTTAGATTCTAGCCTATACCACAGAGACCCTAATCTCCCCGGAAATCAACTAAACTGGTGTCTCGAGAAGTCTCCTACAAAGTTGTAGTTTAGCCGTCTAAGAGATGTATGAATAGAGCTGTTGGTTCGTGCTTTTCGGCCACGTATTCACACGAACTCACATAGACGCATGTGTTTGTCAGGCACGTTCATCTTAGTATGATTAACAGAACTGATTATCACTGATCATCCTATTCACCATGTTGAAGAATGAATATACATCTAAAAAATAAATCAAACACGGATCGAAGAAGAAACAGTAAAACTTTTATTAATTCATAGGACTTAGCAGGGCTCCTCCCCTCAACCTAGGAGGTTTAGAAACTCATACTAATGTGAAAAACAAAGTGATACACGAAAATATGCTAAATGATGGTCCAGATCTTCGAATAACATAAATAAAATCTCTTAAATACTAAACTAATAACTAGTAAGGGTAAAACAATTATTTTAGTGCTAAAATCCACTTTTGGGTCCCACTTGGTGAGTGTTTGGGCTGAGCTTTGATGAGATCCACGTACTATAACGTCTCTTGGGCGTGCAACACTTCCTAGGGGTCCTCTCTGTGTGTTTGGATGCTGGGCTCTGCTCTTTGGTCGCTGGACGCCAGAAAGGGGGCAGGAAGCTGGCGTTGGATGCCTGTTTTGGGCCTTCTAATCCGAAGCAAAGTATGGACTTTTATACATTGCTAGAAAGCTCTGAAAGTTAGCTTTTCGTAGCTGTTGATAATGCTCAAGTTGAACTTTTGTAGCTCCAGAAAATCTCTTCCGAGTGCAAGGAGGTCAGATTTGGACAGCATCTGCAGTGCTTTAAATTTTTGCTCCAGCTCCTCAATTTCCACCAGAAAATATCTGAAATGGTACAAAAACACACAAACTCAAAGTGGAATCCGAAAATGTAAATTTAACACTAAAACCTGTAAAAACTTAATAAAAACTAAAAAAAACATATTAAAAACTATATGAAAACTATGCCAAAAACCGTATAAAATATGTGACAGGGGTTTTGTGATTTTAGAAGAATCTTTTATGAACTTCTTGTAAAATCCTGCATGTCCTAGGAAGCTTCTGATTGCCTTGACACTAGTAGGTGGAGGTGGATGTTCAATCATTTCTACCATAGCTTGATCCACTTTTATCCCCTTATTTGAGATTCGATGTCCAAGAACAATGCCTTCAGTTACCATGAAGTGGCATTTTTCCTAGTTTAGAACTAGGTTTGTCTCTTGACATCTTTTCAGAAATCGGGTCAGATAATCAAGACAAGAGTCAAATGAGTATCCAAAAATAGAGAAGTCATCCATGAATACTTCAAGGAATTTCTCTACCATATCAGAGAAGATGGATAGCATACATCTCTAAATGGTGGCAGGCGCATTGCACAGGCCAAATGGCATTTGTCTATAGGCGAATATGCCAAATGGACATGTGAATGTTGTCTTCTCTTGATACTGTGGATCCAGTACTATTTGATTGTACCCAGAATATCCATCCAGGAAACAATAAAAAGCGTGACCTGCTAGTCTTTCTAGCATTTGGTCAATGAAGGGTAAAGGAAAGTGATCTTTTTTGGTGGCGTCATTGAGTCTTCTGTAGACAATGCACATACGCCACCCTATAACCGTCATTTTAGGGATCAACTCATTCTTTTCATTATAAACCACTGTCATGCCTCCCTTCTTAGGAACAACTTGGACAAGGCTCACCCAGGGGCTATCAGAAATGGGATAAATGATCTCAGCCTCATAGAGCTTAGTGACTTCCTTTTGCACTACTTTTTTCATAGCTGGATTTAATCACCTTTGTGGTTTCACCACTGGTTTGGCATTATCTTTCAGCAGGATTTTATGCATGCATCGGGCTAGGCTAATGCCCTTAAGGTCACTTATAGTCCACCCAATGGCGGTCCTATGTGTTTTGAGCACTTGAATTAGTGCTTCCTTTTCCTGTGTCTCTAAGGCAGAGTTTATAATTATAGGATAATTGTCTCCATCTCCCAGAAATACATATTTCAGGGAAGATGGTAATGGCTTAAGCTCAAGTTTTGGAGGCTTCTCCTTTTCCTCAGAGGTTTCCAGAAGTTCTTCTGAATCAGGCTGAGTATCATCAAGGATATTATCTAGCCCTTCCTTGTGGCTTTCGGCCATGTTGATTTCTTCCACCAGGGAGTCAATGAGGTCAATGCTCATGCATTCCTCAGGGATGTCTGGATACTGCATAGCCTTGACAGCATTCAGTACAAACTTTCCCTCATTGACTCGCAGGGTTACTTCCCCTTTTTCAACATCAATAAGGGTCCGTCCTGTAACTAGGAAGGGTCTCCCTAGAATAAGGGATGCACTCTTGTGCCGTTCCATGTCCAACACCACAAAGTCAGTGGGGAAAGCAAAGGGTCCAACCCTGACAATCATGTCTTCAATTACTCCTGATGGTATCTTAATAGAACCATCAGTATGTTGAAGGCATATGCAGGTTGGTTTGACTTCCTCAGTCAAACAGAGCTTCTTTATTAAAGAAGCAAGTATTAGGTTGATGCTTTTCCCAAGGTCACATAGAGCTATCCTAGTGCAAGCATCACCTAGAGTACATGTTATCATAAAACTTCCAGGGTCTTTAAGCTTCTCTGGTAAGCTGTTTTGAATGATTGCACTACACTTTTTAGTGAGGAAGACTGTTTATGTCTCTCTCCAATCCTTCTTATGACTTAGAATGTCCTTCATGAACTTAGCATAAGAAGGTATCTGCTCAAGAGCCTCTGCAAAAGGTATCTTTATCTCTAATGTTTTGAGATAATCCGCAAAGCGAGCAAATTGTTTATCATTTTCCTCTTGACAGAATTTCTGAGGAAATGGCATCTTAGCCTTATACTCATCAATCTTGGTTGATGGAGGCGGAATGCCATATGTGTTGGAAGGGGAGTTACTAGCTTACTTAGGAGGGTTGCTATCAGTGAGTGACTGACCTCCCTTGCTTGGGCGTTCAACGCCCATGCTGTTTCCCCATTCCTGGCATTTGATGCCAAGGGCATCACTCCCTTGTGGGAGTTTAACGCCAAGGGTGCTGCCTCCTTGGGCGTTTGAACGTCCAATCTCTACCCTTTCCTGGGGTTCAACGCCAAGAGGGGTACCTTTCTGGGCGTTTGAATGCCCAGAGTCATCGTGTGCAGAGACCTGGTTATCCTTTGTCAGTTGTTCTTTTCCTAACCTCTTGTTATTCTGAGGTGGGTATTCAAGTTTTTCCCACTCTTCAGTTGAATGGGCTAGCATTCATCTGTTATCTGCTTAGATAACCAATGCCTTGTTTGACTTAGCTGTACTTCTACATTCCTGTTAGAAGCCAGTGTTTCCCGCAAAGCCTCTTGCAGTTCCAGCATTTGCTGGGCAAGGGTGTGCAGTTGCCGAGTCAGTAGGCCACCCTGTTTTGGAGGGTTAGGTTCAGTAGTTACTGCCTTAGCCCCTTCTTTTATAGAAATCTCAGCAAATGAGTACAAATGTTGATTGATGGCAACTGTCTCAATAAGCTCTTGAGCTTATTGAATGGTCTTTCTCATGTCTATGGAACCTCCAGCAGAGTTGTCCAAGGACATTCTAGCCATGTCTGAAAGTCCATAATAAAAGATGTCTAAGTGTACCCATTCTGAAAACATTTAATTGGGACATTTTTTTAGCATCCTTCTATACCTTTCCCAGGCATTATAAAGAGATGCACTATCTCCCTATTTGAAGCCTTGGATGTCCAGTCTCAACTGGGTCATCTTCCTTGGGGGAAAGTATTGATTTAAAAACTTGTCTGCTAACTGTTTCCAAGTTTTTAAACTAGATATGGACTAGTTATCCAACCACCTCTTTGCTTGATCCTTTACAGCAAAAGAAAAGAGCAACAATCTGTACACATCTTGGTCCACTCCCTCATGTTGTACAGTATCAGCAATTTTTTAGGAAGTCTGCCAGGAACTCTATAGGTTCTTCCTGTCGAAGTCCAGAAAACTCGCATTTTTGCTGTACTATGGTAATGAATTGAAGGTTTAATTCAAAGCTACTTGCTCTGATGTAGGGTATGCTAATACTTCTTCCATAAAAGTCAGCAGTGAGATTTTTATAAGATCCCAGAGTTCTTCTGAACTCTTTATTCTCATTTGGGTTCAAGATGAAGAAAGGTAGAATATGAAGAAGAAATAGAGAGGTAGAAGAAGAAATAGAAGTAGAGAGGATGAACAAGAATTAAAATATTTTGTTTTAATTTTATTTATTTATTTAATCTGAAATTAAAATTAATTAGTTAAAAGGAATTAATTAATAATTTTTGAAAAAGTGGAAATAGGAGTAGAAGAGGAGATTTTGAAAATTAGGAAAGAGAAGAGTTAGTTAGGAAGTTTTGAAAGAGTAGAGAGAGAAGATAGGTAATTAATTAGAAAGATATTTGAATTTAAGATTTGAAATTTGAAAATTATAATTTAAATTTTGAAATTTTGGAAAAAGTCAACAAGATAAGATAGAAGTTTGAAAAAGATTTTAATTTGAAAAGGTTTGATTTTTGAAATTTGAAATTTGAAATTTTGAAGAAGGATAAGATAAGATTTTGAAAAAGATAAGATTTTTGAAAAAGATATGATTTTTAATTTTGAAAGGATTTGATTTTTTGAAAACTTGAAGACTAAGATAAGATAAGATAAAAATTTTGAAATTAAAATCTGAATTTTTAATTAAAGATTTTTGAAAATTATGGTTAAATAAAAATAGAAAAGATATCCTTTTTTGAATTTTTTTTGAATTTAATGAAAAAAGAGAAAAAAAGAAAAAAACACAAAACATAAAATTTTTAGATATAATGCACCTAATTTTCGAAAATTTTGGAGGAAAACACAAAGGGACACCAAACTTAAAAATTTTAAGATCAAAACATAAAAAAGACTCAAGAACACTTTGAAGACTCACAAGAACACTAAGAACAAAAATCAAGAAATTTAAAGAACACAAGAACAAACAAAGAACACCAAACATAAAATTTTTAGAAAACCAAACATAAATTTTCGAAAAATTAAAAGAAAAACACAAGAAAATACCAAAATTAAAGATTGTAACAGGATTTAACCAAAGAAACTATTTTTCAAAAATTTTTGAAAGAAATGTACCAAATAATCGAAAATTGCAATAAGAGTAAAAACAAAGACTCTAAATTTCGAAACTTTAACCAAGAACATAAACAAAAACACTCTGACCAAGAACAAAAATTAAACAAAGAAAAGAAAAATATTTTTGAAAATTTTTTTAAATTTTTCGAAAATAAGGAAGAGAAAAATAAAACAAAACACTTAAAACAAATAAAACTCAATTAAAAATGATCAAGAAATAAAGTACCTAATCTAGGGAGCAAGACAATCCGTCAGTTTGTCCAAACTCAACAATCCCCGGCAACGGCGCAAAAAACTTGGTGTACGAATCCCCACACCTTTGTACAGCTGTACCGGCAAGTGCACTGGGTCGTCCAAGTAATACCTGCGCGAGTCTTTTTAGTGATGTGAAAAAAAACGTGATACACGAAAATATGCTGAATGATGATCCAGATCTTCAAATAACATAAATAAAATCTCTAAAATACTAAACTAATGACTAGTAAGGGTAAAACAATCTATTTAGTGTTAAAATCCACTTTTGGAGCCCACTTGGTGAGTGTTTAGGCTGAGCTTTGATGAGATCCATGTGCTATAAGGTCTCTTGGATGTGCAACGCTGGCTACGGGGTCCTCTCTGGCCGTTTGGACGCTGGGCTCTGCTCCTTGGGCGCTAGACGCTAGAAAGGGGGCAGGAAGCTGGCATTAGATGCCAGGTTTAGGCCTTCTAATCCGAAGCAAAATATAGACTATTATACCTTGCTAGAAAGCTCTAGAAGTGAGCTTTTCATATTCATTGAGAACCCTCTATTTAGACTTCTGTAGCTCAAAAAAATGTCTTCCGAGTGCAAGGAGCTCAGATTTGCACAGCATCTGCAGTGCTTTCTCTGTCTCTGAATCAGACTTATGCTTCACCTCCTCAATTTCAGCCAAAAAATACTTGAAATGGTACAAAAACACACAAACTCAAAGTGGAATCCAAAAATGTGAATTTAACACTAAAACCTGTAAAAACTTAATAAAAACTAAACAAAACATATTAAAAACTCTATGAAAACTATACCAAAAAGCGTATAAAATATCTGCTCATCAACTGGTAGAGGATGTCTTAGTAAAAGTAGAGAACCTTTACATCCCTGATGATTTGATAATTCTAGATACTGGGGAGGAAGAGGATGAATCCATCATCCTTGGAAGACCTTTCCTAGCTACAGCCAAGGCCGTAATTGATGTAGACAAAGGAGAACTTGTCCTGTAATTAGATGAGGACTATCTTGTGTTCAAGGTTCAAAAAACTCATTCTACCTCAGTTAAAAAAAGCACTGTTAGCAAACATGAAGGGCTTCAACCACTCCTCTCAGTGCAGAGCCTAATAGAGCCCCCAGACACCAATTCTAAGTTTGGTGTGGGGAAACCATCATCAAGCTCTGAGATGAATGGCAGTAAGAAAAAAGTGCCCAAGGGTCGGAGGGATAAGAAAATCCCCACTAAAGGCCTCTCACCTGGCATGAGAGTTATCTTCACTGACAATCTAGTCATTCCACACACTGTGAATAGGATCCTGTCTCTAGAACATGTGGAACTCATCAATGAGAGCACAGGCAAGAAAGGCAAAATTTGAGCCCCTATCCATCTTCGTAATGAGCTAACCATCAAGCTAGTGACATTAAAGAAGCGCTTGTTGAGAGGCAACCCAACCATTATTAAAGCTATTCTTGTTTTTCATTAAGTTTATTTAAGTTATATCAGTTTAATTTTCATGTTTTCTTTAAGTTTGTGATCATGTGCAGTAGTTAGAATAGAAACAGAAATAGTCAGAGTTGGAAACAAAAGACCCTGGAGTAGGTACCTTGCTGGCGTTGAACGCTAAACAAGGAGGCTAGAGTGGGCGTTCAACGCCCATGACGAGCAGCATTGCTGGCGTTGAATGCCAGCCAAGGAGCATGAAGTTGGTATTAAACGCCAGCCAATGAGCAGGAAGCTAGCGTTGAACGCCAGCCAGGGGGTAGAGACTGGGCGATCAATGCCCAAACAGAAGCACAGACCTAGTGTTGAACGCTAGGAAGGAGCACCCCAATGGGCATTCAACGCCCTAACAGGAGCACATAGCTGGCGTTGAACGTCAGCCAAGAGAATGAGCTGGGCGTTCAACTCTTCCCCATACACTCTTCCCTATAAACCCTAAACCAATTAAATCCATATCTCTTTTCAAAACCATCATAACTTCCACTAATACCCACTCACTTCAAATTCAAAATTTCCTACCCAATTCCCACCCATTCATTTGAACCATACTCTATCCCACCCCTATAAATACCCCTTCTTCTTACCCTTCATACACACACACTTCATACACTAAAGCCCCACTTGGCTGAATCCTCCTCTCCTTCTTTCTCTACCAATTCTCTTCTTCTTCTAATCTTTTTTTCATATTTTGCTCGAGGACGAGCAAAACTTTTAATTTTGGTGTTGGAAAAGCCTTTCTTTTATCTTTCCATTCACACTTATGGCACTCAAAGCCGGAGAATCCTCTAGAAAGAGGAAAGGAAAAGCAGTTGCTTCCACTTCTAAACCTTGGGAGATGGAGAGATTCATCACCAAAGCCCATCAAGACCACTTCTATGAAGTAGTGGCAAAGAAGAGAGTGATTCCTGAAGTCCCCTTTAGGCTAAAAAAGAATGAATACCCGGAGATCCGACGAGAAATCCGGAGGAGAGGTTGGGAAGTCCTAACCAATCCTATTCCGGAAGTTAGAATCTTGATGGTGCAAGAGTTCTATGCTAATGCATGGGTTACTAAAAACTATAGCACTAGTGTGAACTCACATCCCAAAAATTGGAGCATCAAGGTCCGAGGGCGACCCTTGGATTTTAGCCCAGAGAGTGTAAAGTTAGCGCTCCATTTGCCAATGATGCAAGGAGGCCCACATCCTTACACTAGGAGAGTCAATTTTGATCAAAGGCTGGACCAATTCCTTTCAGACATTTGTGTGGAAGAAGTTCGGTGGAAGAAGGATACTCAAGGCAAGCCTATCCAACTGAGAAGGCTTGACCGCAAGCCTGTAGCTAGAGGATGGTTGGGATTTATCCAACGCTCTATCATCCCTACTAGCAATCGGTCAGAAGTGACCATTGATGGAGCCATCATGATTCATTGCATCATGATTGGGAATGAGGTGGAGGTACATGAGCTAATACCTCAAGAGTTGTACAAGAAAGCGGAAAAGCCTTCCACCTTAGCAAGGTTGGCCTTTCCCCACCTTATCTGCCAACTATCCAATTCAATTGGAATTGTCATAGAAAGAGACATCTCCATTAAGGAGGACAAGCCCATCACTAAAAGAAGGATGGAGCAAACTAGAAAGCCTACACATGTACTTAAACAAGAGCATGTGGAGCAGCCTCAACAAGAAATCTCTGAGATACCTCAAATGATGCATTTTCCTCCCCAAGACTACTGGGACCAATTGCACACTTCTCTAGGAGAATTAAGCTCCAACATGGACCAATTGAGGATGGGACATCAAGAGCACTCTACCATCTTCTATGAAATAAGAGAAGACTAAAAGGCCATGAGAGAAGATCAAAGCGTCATGAGGGAAGGGCAACAAAGGAAGGGGCGTGATATAGAAGAAATCAAGCACTCCATTGGATCCTCTAGAAGGAGTAGTAGCCACGATCCATAAGGTGAATTCGTTCTCTTAATCCCCTATTGCCTATGTTATTTTTTCGTTTTTCATATATTTTATTTTATTGTCTGTTTCTAGTGCATGATCATCTTTATGTCTTAATCTATGAAATATTCCATGCATCTCTCACCTTGCTTAAAAGAAAAATTTTGTTTGAAAAAGAGAAGTAAGATGCATGAACTCGAGATATATAATAAGAATAGTTCAATTATTTGATGTGGTGGCATTGCTTTTATTTTCTGAATGCATGAATAAACTGTGCATATTTGATGTTGGAATTAAGAATGTTGGCTCTTGTAAGAATGAAGATAAAAGTGAAGTATTATTGGTAATCTGAAAAATCTAAAAATTGATTCTTGAAGCAAGAAAAAGCAGCAAAAAGCAAAAAAAAAATATGAAAAAAAAGAACAAGCAGAAAAGGAAATAAAACGAAGAAAAAGCCAGTAGCTCTTTAAACCAAAAGGCAAGAGCAAGGATCCAAGGCTTTGAGCATCAATGGTTAGAAGGGCCTAAAAGAAATACAATCTTGGCCTAAACAATTAAAATGAGCTGCTTCCCTAACTATAATGCTTGTGGTGTGAAGGTGTCAAGTGAAAAGTTTGAGACTGGGTAGTTAAATTCATGATCCAAAGAAAAAGAGTGTGATTAAGAACTTTGGACACCACTGGCTGGGGATTCTAGCAAAGCTGAATCACAATCCGAAAGGGTTCACCTAGTTAAGTGTCTGTGGAGTTTATGTATCCGGTGGTAATACTGGAAAACAAAGCGCTTAGGGTCACGACCAAGACTCAAAAGAAGTTGTGTTCAAGAATTAAAAAGAACTAAACTAGGAGAATCAATAATATCATTGATAAACCATTATTTTATGATTTATATTATGTTTAATTGTGTGGTTTTATCAAGTCTTCACCCACTTATTCATATGATTTGCATGTATTTACAATTCCTTCCTAAAAATATTCTATGATTGAAAACTTGCTTCCCAAAGATCTTTTGATTGTATATTTTTATTCTCCTTTATACCATTCGATGTTGTGATCTGTGTGTAAAGTGTTTCAGGCTTCATAGGGCAGGAATGACTTAGAGAATGGAGAAGAAGCGTGCAAAAATGGAAGAAACACAAGAAATTGAGGAAATGACCAGCGAGAAGTGACGCGGGCGCATGGCTCACGCGACCGCGTGAAATAGAGAAATTCACAGCGACACGAACGCGCACCTGACGCGAACGCGTGGATTGAAAGCTGCACGAGTGACGCGAATGCGTGAACGACGCGCACGCGTGGCACGGAAAACGCTAAGTGACGCGAACGCATGGACAACGCGGTCGCGTGACGTGCGCGATCTGCAAAATTACAGAAGTCGTTAGCATAGATTTTGGGCCGCGTTTCAACCCAGTTTTCGGCCTAGAAACACATATTAGAGCCAGGGAACATGCAGAGACAAAAACACAACATTCATTCTAGAGAATTCTTAGTTTTTAGATCTGATTTTACTCCTCCTCTAGGTTTTCTCTCTACACATTCATAGTACTTAGGATTTGGTTTTTATTGCTTTTTGGCTTGGGATATTGAGAAGAGTTGTTACCTGATGAGCGGATAATTTGTACGCTTTTTGGCATTGTTTTTAGTATGTTTTTAGTATGATCTAGTTAGTTTTTAGTATATTTTTATTAGTTTTTAGTTAAAATTTACCTTTTTGGACTTTACTATGAGTTTGTGTGTTTTTCTGTGATTTCAGGTATTTTCTGGCTGAAATTGAGGGACCTGAGCAAAAATCTGATTCAGAGACCAAAAAGGACTGCAGATGCTGTTGGATTCTGACCTCCCTACACTCGAAGTGGATTTTCTGGAGCTATAGAAGCCCAATTGGCGCGCTCTCAACGGCGTTGGAAGGTAGACATCCTGGGCTTTCCAGAAATATATGATAGTCCATACTTTTCCCAAGATTTGATGGCCCAAACCGGCGTTCAAAGTCACCCTCAGAATTCCCAGCGTTAAACGCCGGAACTGGCACAAGAATGGGAGTTAAACGCCCAAACTGGCACCAAAGCTGGCGTTTAACTCCAAGAGGAGTCTCTACACGAAAATGCTTCATTGCTCAGCCCAAGCACACACCAAGTGGGCCCGGAAGTGGATTTTTATGTCATTTACTCATCTCTGTACACCCTAGGCTACTAGTTTTCTATATATAGGACCTTTTACTATTGTATTTACATCTTTGGATTATTTTAGATCCTTTGATCATCTTTGGACATCTAGTTCTTAGATCATATCTGGGTAGTTATCCTTGTTCTGATGCTATCTTAGATCATTGGGAGGCTGGCCATTCGGCCATGCCGAGACCTTGTTCTTATGTATTTTCAACGGTGGAGTTTCTACACACCATAGATTAAGGTGTGGGGCTCTGCTGTACCTCGAGTATTAATGCAATTACTATTGTTCTTCTATTCAATTCCGCTTGTTCTTGTTCTAAGATATCACTTGTTCTTCAACTTGATGAATGTGATGATCCGTGACACTCATCATCATTCTCACCTATGAACGTGTGACTGACAACCACCTCCGTTCTACCTTCGATTGGGTGAATATCTCTTGGATTCCTGATACACGATGCATGGTTGATCGCCTGACAACCGAGTGCTCGCCTGACAAACGAGCCAGCCATTCCGTGAGATCAGAGTCTTCGTGGTATAGGCTAGAACTGATGGCGGCATTCAAGAGAATCCGGAAGGTCTAACCTTGTCTGTGGTATTCTGAGTAGGATTCAATGATTGAATGACTGTGACATGCTTCAAACTCCTGAGGGCGGGGCGTTAGTGACAGACGCAAAAGAATCACTGGATTCTATTCCGGCCTGATCGAGAACCGACAGATGGATAGCCGTGCCGTGACAGGGTGCGTTGAACATTTCCACTGAGAGGATGGGAGGTAGCCACTGACAACGGTGAAACCCTTGCATAAGCTTGCCATGGAAAGGAGGAAGAAGGATTGGATGAAGACAGTAGGAAAGCAGAGAGACGGAAGGGAAGGCATCTTCATACGCTTATCTGAAATTCCTACCAATGAATTACATAAGTATCTCTATCTTTATCTTTATGTTTTATGCGTTTATCACCATACCCATTTGAGTTTGCCTGACTAAGATTTACAAGGTGACCATAGCTTGCTTCATACCAACAATCTCTGTGGGATCGACCCTTACTCGCGTAAGGTTTATTACTTGGACGACCCAGTACACTTGCTGGTTAGTTGTGCGAAGTTGTGTTTATGCCATGGTATTGAACACCAAGTTTTTGGTTTCATTACCGGGGATTATTTGATTTGTGAAAAGTATTGATCACAATTTCGTGCACCATTACCTCCGCAAGACTTCATCACTCTTGTTTGTTCTCTTTACTTTTTGCTTACTCTTCCATATCCTTAATTTATTCAGAGTTACAATTGGATTATTTTTAGAATTTATTAATACAAGAACCATTTTTATTTTTAATTGATCTTTTTTATTATTGTCTATCATGTCCTCCCTTATTCCTTATTTTTATTTTGTGAATTTTACATCCATGATGAGTGAGTAGTTCCCTAACTTGATTGGGAGTTGATTGAAAGGAGACCCTTGAGTTGGAATCCTCAAGAGTAAAATTGTAATTGGGTTTATTGTTGGATGGCTCTCTAGTCACTGACACTAATCCTTCCCAAGGGAGAGGATTAGAACTTGTGAATAGAAGTAGACTTCCAACTTACTTGACTTTCCTTTACCTAGTAAAGATAACTAAGTAGAACAACCTTCAATTATCAATTGATCTTGGAAAGCTCCAACAAGGATAGAACTTCCAATTAATCCACTCCCGGTCATGACTTTTATTTAAATTACATCAATTCTCTAATTTAATTTCCTATTTATCAACTCAAAAACCATTTTGGAAAACCTCTGATTAATAAGATAGCACATCTTCCTGCAACTCGTTGGCAGACGACCTGGGATTCATACTCCCAGTATTTTAATTCTGATTTTGTGACACCCTTTCTAAATTGATAAGCAGATTTTTGCTGGTTAAGAACTGTACTTGCAACGTATCACTCATATTAATTTCTTAATCTGCCAATTTTTGCCAAGTCAATCATCTGGATTCTGAATTCCCAAAGATGCCAATTATTCTGAGCTTCAATAGAAAGTCAGATGCCAAAGTTATTCAGAAGCAAAAAGCTACTAATCCCGCTCATCAAATTGAAACTGAGCTTCATGGAGAACTTTGAGATTTATTGAATCCTTATCTTCTTTTTATCCTACTTTGTTTTTGGTTACTTGGGAACAAGCAACAGTTTAAGTTTGGTGTTCTGATGAGCGAATATTTTATACGCTTTTTGGCATCATTTTCATATAGTTTTTATTATGTTTTGTATAAGTTTTATTATATTTTCATAGGTTTTAGTGAAAAATTTATATTTTTGGATTCTATTTTGAGTTTTGTGTTTTATGATGATTTCAAGTATTTTCTATCTGAAATTGAGGAGTTCTGGCAAAGGTCTGATTTAGAGACAGAGAAAGGATCGCAGATGTTGTCAGGATCTGACATCCGTGCACTCGAAGGAGCATTTTTGGAGCTACAGAAGTCTGAATGATACGCTCTCAACGGCTTTGGAAAGCTGACATTCAGGACTTTCCAGAAATATATAATATTTCATACTTTGCTTTGGAAAGGAAGGCCTAAAACTGGCGTTCAACGCCAGTGACCAGCCCTATTCATAGTGTCCAGTGCCCAAAAAGGAGTAGCTGGCATCCAATGCCCAAAAGGGAGTCCCAAGCCAGCATTCAACGCCAAAAAAGGATCCTAGGACGTGGAGACACCCTTGGCTTAGCCCAAACACTAACTGAGTGGGCCCCGGAAAGTGGATTTTTGCACTACAAGACTAGTTTATCTTATTTCTCTAATTCCTAGTTAGCAGATTAGTATATATAGAAGAAGATCAATCATGTTTAGGATCTCTGCAGCATATCCTTACTTTTCACATTCAACATTATGTACAGTATGAGTCACTAACCTTGTAAGGTTAAGGTTAGGAGCTCTACTGATTCTTATGAATTAATAATATCACTATTCTACTTCAATCTATGCTTGATTATATTCTAAGATGCATCTTCTTTCTTCAACCTTATGAATCGGGTGACCCGTGACAATCATCCTCATTCTACATAAGTTCTTGCGAGTCCTTGACGGGATAGTATTGAACCACAAGCTTGATTATACATCTCTTAGACGGCTAATCCACGGCTTTGTTGGGGACTTCTCGAGATATCAGTTCAGCAGAGTTGCAGGGCGATTAGGGCCTTTATGGTATAGGGTAGAACTAAGGAAGCAGCGTTAAGATGATCCGACCTTGTTTGTGGTGTTTTAGGTAGGATCACCAAGGGAATGGACTGCTAGAGCTTCACCCCCGTTCAGATTGGATGACCGCTGACATGGCGTTTGATCTGAAGCAGAAGAGATTAATGACCGTTGACCCGGCGTTAATCATATATAGCCTGCCATAGAATGAATCAATCAGATGTTGGAGTAGATGGTGAGAAAAGTTGATCCAGAAGGAAGAAGCATCTCCGAAGCCTCAACCGTTCTCCTACCATTGATTTCACACCTATCTAGTAACGTTTTATTTATTTATCTATCTGTTTTATGCATTTTCTAGTGACAACTATATTTTCTATCTGCCTGACTAAGATCTACAAGGAATCTATTGCTTGCTCAAACCAATAATCCTCGTGGGATCGACCCTCACTCACCTGAGGTATTACTTGGACGACCTGGTATACTTGTCGGTCTATCTGTGCGAAACGTGCGGAGTTAGTTTTGTGCACCACACTCCTAGCCATGTGAACATAGATTCATAGACCTACATCCAATTGGCAACCTAGGGGAGTCGGGGTTTATATAGCAGAACCTCTTGTCGACCCCGGGAAGTACGAGCTCGTACTGGTGCTCTGCATCCCCACCGCCGCAAATCGCCCCCTCGTCACGGTGCCTTTGGAGATCTGCCTCCATCACCTGGGACAGCTTTTCCCACACATCAGAGGTCACCTAGTAATATGTACTAGGAACGCTGCCAATTGGGACCACGGGAGCCCTTGGACCTTCACTTCTCCGTCGGGCCATATCTAAAAAAGAGGGGGCCACCACCATCAGCCCATCAACTAGACAGAGAAAAAATCATAACACACCCTTGCCATAAAAGTGCCTAAAAGAAATAAAACCATGACACCTTCCCTACCACCAAATGCAAAACCAAACCAAAAATAGCGGCACACACATCCTAATCTCTACTACTAGCACTCGGAAAAAGAACTCAAATAAAGAAATATAGAACAATCAAAAGCAAAATATAGAAATGACAAATGAGGAAAGCAAGCAGAGAGAGAGTGATATATACCTGATTGTCTGAAATAAGAAGAGAAGCACGAAAGGCAAAAAATCAAGTGCACGGATGAAACCGGCCAAAAATACAAGCCACTAAGAAGAAATATGCAGTAAGAAGAAAATAGGAGAAGCAAAAGGAGTTATGAAGCGGAAGAGCACGGTTATAAGCAACACATCTCCAAACATTTCAAATAAAATACGAACAGTTACAGGGCAAAATTGGAAAGAGAAACTAAAAAGTCCCTTCGCATTAAATGTCATCATGGCGCCTAGGGGAACGCAACTTACAAAACCTCCTTCGGGAAAAACAACGGATAGGACACGAAACGGCCAAACGCCACCCGATTTCCTGACCTCGACCATGGAACTCAAACGGCACGCTTGTTAACACGGAACGTCCAGGCGCCCCCCGAATCCCCGACCTGGACCAAGGAACCCGGATGACACATTCCTCGTTATGCCACACAACGACGACTGAAACCTCCTTCAACGATGGGATCAAGTACACTCACTCTCTCGCTCCGGAGGCAACTGTTACGGGCCTGGTTCCCGAGTCCCCAACTCGAAGCAACCTCCGACCCAATTACCTGGGTCCCGATGATGCGTGAGCATCTTTCTTATCATTTTCTAGTGAATTTGTATTTGAATTTGTTAAGTTTAATCAAGATTTAAGTATTTTAAGTCACTATGCATGCTACTTTTAGTTGTGTGTAATTTGGTTTATTTCAGGTTGTAACATCTTGCGTTTTTGGAAATCTAAATATGAATAAATTGTGATTTTATCTTACTAAGTTTAAACTTTATAATTTTAGAAATTATTCTATTAGAAATAATTAAAGAGATTCGGAGATAAACTCATTTTGAATCATTTAATATTCTTAAGTAATTTTATTATAATTGAATATTTTGTATAATTTTAGTAATTGAAAAATAAAAAAGAATTGTATGATTTAATTTAAGTAATTTCTATTATGAATAAGCTAGCTATGACTTATTATTAATTTGAACTCCTTATTTTATAAACTAATCTGTTAAGAGCTCAATTATATAATACTTCCATTACTGAATTCTAATTTAAAATTTTATGTAATAACCAATTATAAAACTTATACAAGATTATTAATTAATTTAACTCCATATATTAATAAAACTAGTTCAATTATTCTTAATAGATTAGTTTATTCAGTTTATTCTCTTTAATTTAACTCCATAACTCCATATATTTTATTTTCTCAATTATTCAGTTTATTCTCCTTATTTTATTTTATTTTTTTCTTTATATTTTATTTTATTTTAATTTTTTATTATTTTTGTTTTTCTTTATTTTATTTCTTTTGGAAAAAATATATATATTTTAAAAATATATATAAATAAAAAATAAAATTCTTTCTGTTCTTTCTTCTTTGCTTTCCTGTTTACCACATGGTGCGTTTAATTCTGTTTGGTATTTTGTGCTAAGAAAAAATAATGGAGAAATATCACATAGGTTACTACTCACACCCAATGAGTGATTCATATTATTGTGGATGGAGAAACTACCTGAATTTTAGTTGGCAAAGTCAAGAAGAAGAAAACTTTAATGCTCCATATCCCATCTATCAAGAACCATCATCTCTTTTTTATTCATATCAAGAGCCACCATCTTCTTATTCATACTAAAAATCATCCTCCTTTTACTCATATCAAGAGCCACCATCTCTTTATTCATATCAAGAATCATCATCTCCTTATACATATCAAGAACTATCAGTTCTAGGGCTTGCCATGAAAGAATTAAGTAATACTACTCAAAGTTGCATACATGATATGAGAATGAGTGTAAAAAATATAGAGAGACATGTGGAGCTGATTACCAAGCGTCAGGCAGAGGAACAAGCAAACTCCCTCTCAAGAGAAGCAATGTAAATTCCTACAAAAGAATGTGAGGGAATCATTCAATAGAGTCCATCTTCTAGTGAATCAGAAAGCTACAAAGGGGTTGATTTAATTGAACCATTAATCCAAGAAGTTCTTGATAAAAGGGTCCTTCTAAACACTGCCAACACTTAAGTCCCAAGAGACCTCTGTACCAAGTGAAACCCCAATGAAAGAGGTTGTAAGGAAGAAAAATAATTATGGAAATTTACACTCCAATAAAGCAGAGAGTGACATAGAGGGTGAGTTCATTGAACCACCAATTCAAGAAGTTCTTGATGAAGGGTACACTCCACCCATCACACAACACCCAAGTCCTGAAATCAGAGAGGTGAAGGCAATCAAGAAAAGCACTAAAAAGGGAATCGTGACCGAGAAACAAAAGACAATATCCTTGAAAAAGAGAAGGTCAACAAAAAACAATCCAACCCCTATCCCAGCAAGCAAGGTGAATCAAGCTAATAACAATAAAAGAAAGCTTGTTAGGAGGAATTCAAATCCGAGGGCACTAATTTTCTCCTCGCCCCCCTTAGAGTCATTTTTTTAACCAACTGGAAGAAGAGGAAGAAAATTCAAGAATAGTCGTCAAGCTAGTAACGTTGAAAGAAGCACTTGTTGGGAGGCAACCCAACGTTTGGTATTTTCTTTTCATTCTCTCTTTTTTTTTTTGCTTAAGATTGTGTATGTGTTCATGGATTAAGTTTGGTGTGCTACACCAAATTTGCATCTCACTGGGTACTTTGCCTAGTTTCACATAGATTGTATCACACCAAGTTTGGTGTCCTCACACCAATTTTGGTGTTGCCACAATCACCATGCAACACATGAGCAATCTAGCTATTTTATACTGTTTTAGTTTTCCTTGAGTTTTGTTTTAATTTGATTAGTTTCTTTTAAATAAGCCTCTGTATTGCTTGATTTACTCTCACTTGCTAGTCCTATTTACTCTTATTCCCATCAACATTATTTCTCTTTCTTTGCTTAGAGAACTATTATGAATTCTCCAAAGTAAACAAGAAATTAATCCTTGAAGCAAAAGAAACGGAAAAAAGAAAAAGAAAATAAAAAGCAAGGTCCAAGGCTCTGAGCATTAATCGCTAGGAAGGTCAAGTATGATTAAAAGCTCAAAGAGTTGTTTTCCTAGTCATATGCTTGTGGTGTGAATGTCTCAAGTAATCGTTGAGACAGAGCACTAAAAGTCGAGACCAAGTGCAAATACAGAGTATGCCAAAGGCTTTGAGCACCACTGTTTGGGAGTAATTGAAAGAGAAATCAGAACTCAAAAGAGTTTTCCAGTTAAGTGCTTGTGGTGTTTTTGTGTCCAGTAAAGCTTAAGACAAAACATTTAAAGTCACGGCTAGATTCAAGGTGCAAGAGAATTTATTCGGATTTATAATATTATCCGGATTCTAATTCCGAATTACATTGACATTCCCAAGATTCAAAGGATATTGAGATGCTGAAACTATTCAAGGTTTCAGTGTTGTTAACCCCACTTTGAGACAGATAGGAGCTTAATTGAATACTCAATTCTCATGCAAATTCACGTCCAATGTTTATATTAGTTTTGGTTGCTTGAGGACAAGCAACAATTTAAGTTTGGTGTTATGATGCGTGAGCATCTTTCTTATCTTTTTCTAGTAAATTTGCATTGGAATTTGTTAAGTTTAATTAAGATATAAATATTTTAAGTCACTATGAATGCTACTTTGATTTGTGTGTAATTTGGTTTATTTCAGGTAGTATTCGGGCGAGTTTGGCAGAGTTCGTGTAGAAGAAAAGGAAGAAAGTAGATGATGCTGTCAACCCTGACCTCTTTGCACTCCAACAAGCATAACCTGAGCTACAGAGGTTGGATTGACACGGTTTTAGTAGAATTGGAAAGCCAACTTTCAGAGCTTTCCAATGATATATAATAGTTTGTATTTTTTCTCTGGAATCATGGCATCAAACGCTACCAAGGTGGCGCCAAACTTTACAAACTCCACAATCACGCTTCCACGGTGGTGCCAAACTTAGGATATCCAAATTTGGCGCCAAGATCAAGAAAAGACTAAAATTTTGCACAGGAATAGTGGCGCCAAACTTGGCCCAACCGAAGTTTGGCGCTAGCTTTACGATTTTGTGGTGGTTCCCACGTCTCCACGAGCCAGCAACGAGATCTTCAACGATTTTTTATTAGAACTTTATAGTATTTGCAATAGGAAGATATATTATTTAGTTTTAGAAAATATATTTTATATTAATTAGGATTAGATATAAAAGGATAAGTGATCTTGACCTCTTTCTTCTCTACTTCTGCACTTTACACTTTTCTCTGCTAGGGTTTATTTTCTCCATGAGCAACTAAACCTCTATTTTTAAGGTTAGGAGCTCTATTTTTTCTATGGATTAATACTATTACTCTTCTATTTTAATTAATGTAATGATTTCAATTTTAAGGATTTGTTTTCGTTCTTCATCTTAAGGATTTGGATAGATCGGAAGAATAACCATTATTCTAAGTGCATTCTTATTAAATCTTGGAAAAGTAATTTACTTGAACAATAGCTTGAAAATAATTTTTCCACTAATTATCTGGTCTTAATGAGATACGTGATATATAATCCTCTTATATTTGGATAATTAGGGTTTTTGTGGTTGATAAACTAGAATTGGACTTAAATCTCTAATTGAAATTAAGTGACAAAGGAATTGGCAATTAACTAGGTTAGAGGATATCAAATTACTAAGAAATTAGGGTTTAGTCAAATATAGTTTGCCATGAATTAAATCTTGCATGATTAAAATAGTTGGTAAGAAATAGAAATCCGGAAGATAAACAACTCCGAAACCTTAACTGTTTTCTCTCATAGTTTTCACACCAAGTTTACTGTTTGCCTTCTAATTCTCTAAAGCTATTGAACTCTCAAACACCATTTTCTAGTTGTCTAACTAAGTTAATCACTCAATCATTGTTGCTTGATCCATCAATCCTCGTGGGATCGACTCTCACTCACCTGAGGTATTATTGGGTACGACCCGATACACTTGCCGGTTAGTTTGTGGACTTTAAATTTCGCACCACTCGACCCCCTTACGGTCCAAACCGGCCCTACAATTCCAAACTAACATTCGAAATCAAAAATCCCTCTTATCTTAATGGATAAGATAAGATAACTACCCCAAACTTTATAATGGGGAGCCAGAGGCCCCCTCGGATACGTTACTCATTCCACTCACATATACCTCTTAAATCCATTCTGAGTTGGATGTCGGAGTATCTTTGCATGTACTACTCCCCGTACCAAAGACATCTAGTATAGGATATAAAGTATATATTAGAAATATGTTAAACAATATATGTATTTATATACGAATACATAGTAGTTAATTTTGGTGTATATATAGATTTTTTGTATATGTTTATAGTTTATTATCAAAGAAATTAATACTTTCCTGAAAAAAAAAAAGAAAATGCACTTCAACACTATTATTTTCAATCTCGTCCTAAACACATCAAATCAGTTAAGTTAAGCATATGCGATTGGCCATTGCATATATATTTTGTCACATTTTTAACTTGCATTATATTGACAAAGTGCAAATGCATGGCACTCGTTGGGTTGAAATAAAGCATAGAAATTAAATAACATTTTTTAAAATTAAAAAACGACCCAGCACCTAGGAGAACAAAATCAATTACTGTCAGTACTGAAAAATAAAAGGGAGATACATCAAGGAAAGCAGAATATGGAAAACAAAAAGTAAAAACCCACTTCAAAAGTGAACACTGAACAGACCAAAACTCAGGATTGAGGGAATGAAATAAAGTTTAGAAGTGGAAAAGTTTCAATTCTTAGAATGCTCTGCGAATAATTTTCTCACTAAATGTATCAATAATGGGAAAGCCTGAAAAACGTAAAATACAAGGTGATCGCATAGAATGATCAATAAAATTTTATATAAACGAAATAAGAGAGACAAAAATTTTAGGACAGAACATTACTCTGTTATTCTAACTTCTACATGATTTAAGGGAAGACATGATTTTTATCAATCATTTCTTCTAGACAGCCTTTTGCAAATGAAAAATTATCAATATATATTGTGCTATACATACATTTGTATTCTATTTCATCTTAGATTTGTTACATTATTGTTTGATATAAATTTAAACCTGAGATTTCAAATAGCTTTCCTTTTCTATATATGTATATCTTGATCTTGTATGATCCCCTCGAGAAAATGGCCATAACTTTCTTACACGATTGAAGAAAAGAGAATGATGATGAAGTTGAAGTAGCAAATTAATGAGTGGGGACAAACATGAAAAGGAACTGAGCGTTATTGTGGACACGATGAACAACAGTTCAAGCACGTACTATTGTTGCTTCATTAGCATGTCAAAATGTGATTCTGCCATCACTACATGCACCATCCTTATTAGTTATTAATCATCTCCACCTCTCTCTTCATTGACTTCTCTCTGCCCTTTCAATTTTGAAACTATGGGCATTGCCATTATACCACTTCTCATGCAAGAGCATTTTTTTTTTGGTACAAATTTTTTATAATTTTTTTTCTTTAAGTTATAGAATTTTTAATACTATATAATTATACTACTTATTCCGAAGGTTACCTGAAACTAGATTGCTTTTGGGCTTGTATGTGAGGTCCAAATTCTCAATGAAGCAAATTCCGACTTAGCTCACGTTATGTGGCTGTTGTCCAAGTTGTTTATGAGAAGATAGGGGGTGGTACCTGCAAAATACTCCAATGCTTAAGTCAGCAAGGGTCTTAGCAGGTTTAAGTGCATTAGAACTTAAGTATACCTGAAAAGTATCAGTGTATTTATAGGGATGAGCTAATAACCACCGTTAGAGTAGTTTTACTTCTGGTGGTGGATAATCATCCCTTTATCTTATGGTTGTTGAGATCCCTCTTCTAAAAGTGGGTGAGAGATATTAGGAATTAGTTATAATTTCTTTGGGAGTGAAGGAATTACCGTACAGTGCTTCAGTCCAACCTGCGAAGAGGTCAGTTATGGATAGCTATGACTTGGACTTTCTCTGATTTTGGGTCTGACTTATGTTTTGGGCCAAGTGTGAACACTACTCTTTTTAAAAATTTAAACTAATAAGAAGAGATATATAAAATATTATATTTTTAACCATTGTCTCATTAGGGATAATTTTGTTTGAACATTAAAGATTTTATAAAAGATATACATTCTTAAAATAGAAGAAAAGAAAAAGAGATGTATGCGTATAAATAAGTAAAAATTTATATGCAGTTAATTTTATGTTAAGTTTATAATTAAAAATTTTTAAATGATAATTTAATTAAATATATCAAATCACTTAATAATTTTTAATTATTAACTTCTTATAAAAATTACACATGAGTTTTTACAGTATAATATCTTATTAAGAATATGATATGTCTTCAAACTTTCCGAAATCTGAAATAAACTTGGAAAAAAATGAAGAGAAACAACAAAAAATAATAATTTTTACTATTATTTTCAAAGTAACATCTTTTGTACATTAGGTTTTATAACCCAATATTTGACATTTCCCTTGTGTTACGTCCCTACCGTACACATAAAAGGTTACATCTTACAACATTTAGAAGAGGAAGAAGTAAAGTTACATTTTGGTGATTGGTTCGCTATCATTTTTGTTTTTCGGTTGGGTAAATTAAAGGAAACTCAGAGAGGAAAGCTTCTTCACATTCCAACCTTCCAAAAACTCAGAAAGATTAAAAATTCAACACCAAGAACAAGAAAACTTTAGGCCATGGTATTTAGTGACATGTACATATTTTCACAGATTAGCCAAATTACCTTTTTATCCTTGCACTGCCATATCACGCTAAAGACCCTTTTCTTTCACTTCCTATAGTTTGCATTGCATTTGAATGATCTATCTCATTGAAACAATAATTAAAACCAAAATCATGAACACCAATGTCCTCAAAGTCCAATAACCAAGCATAATTATTATTATCCTCCCAAGATGGCACTGTGAGTCCCATGTCAACATTGTTTGTGTTTGTATTTGTGCCCTCCACTTTAGGGGTAGTGTCCCATAACAATTCATCCACCAGTGTATTTTCATGATCCATCCATAAATTATCCATCATTAGAGAATCATCGCTGCAAATGCTATCTAGCAAAAGAGATTCTTCTCCTGAAGAAGAATTTTCAGTTGGGGATGATGAATTTGAATTATTTTCCTCAGAGTTGAGATCCCCATTATTACCTTCCTTAGGCTCTTGTTGTTGCAGATTCTTTTGGTCTTCAGGGGAGGAACTTTCCTTTTTATTGAGAGGTACATGAGTGACAGGGTCAATCCCCATCTTAAGAAGCTTTTTCTTGATGTGTGTGTTCCAATGATTCTTGATCTCATTGTCTGTTCTTCCTGGTAACCTTGCTGCAATCTTGGACCACCTATTGAGACATCAATAAAAAAATGTATCAAAATTCAAAGACCATAATATGTGTTTATGTTATTTTTAGGCTTTTCTTGGTCTTAAAGATATCTACTAGTCAAATTGAACAAGTAATTGCTTTAAGCAATGACTCAACTTCTTTTTAATATTAGTGTTGTTGAGATTCATACATCTTGCAACTAATTAGCAAGTTATTAAATTTTATTCTTCAACATAGAATCTCTGGTCCAATATAGTAATCATTTGGCAACCATGTATGGACATTTCATCTGCACACTCTGCTGAAGTGTATACTTTACTGGTTCTTAGCCAAATTTTTGTCTCCATGTGATATTAAGACGTACGGTTAAATTTTATTAATACTGAAAGCCTACTTGATATAGCCAGCTTTTAATTGTGATCAATATGCATATGTGAAAATAATTTATAAGACTTAATTAAATCAAAATTGATACGAGCATTACTCTCAATATTGTGAGATGAAAGGTTTAAAAAAAAAAACATAAAAGAAATATATTTTAAAAAATACAAACTTAATTGGTCATTTTAAAAAACTTAAAAACACATTTATTCATTCCATCAACTTCAGATATTAAAATAGAAATTATCTTCCATAAAATATATAAACATCTATAGTTAAAGAAACAAAAAACAGAAAACCAATACAATGCATGAAGGCCAAGTTATATTTAAAAAGAAAAAGACAATAATAACCTGTTGCCAAGACGGGCATGAAGATCAATAACAAGCTGCTCCTCTGCCTGAGTGAGGAGTCCTCTCTTTAAGTCCGGGCGAAGGTAATTAGTCCAGCGAAGGCGGCAGCTCTTGCCGCATCGGCGGAGGCCGGCCAGCTTGGGCACAGCACGCCAGCAGCACTGCCCATTTGTGAGAATAAAGTTTATAAGCTTCTTGTCTTCCTCAGCAGTCCATGGTCCTTTCTTCACACCAAGTTTATCACAACAAGGTTGCCTTCCCATTTTACCACTTCACTTTACACAAATCAAACACAAACTCACACACTATTCCACACTAGGTAGATAGCTATAATAATAAGGTAGCTTAGCTAAACCAATGCAAACTTTCAAAAACTAATGCAAAAGTCTCAACCAACACTAAGCTTGTAATGACTCAAGAGCCCCACACGCCTTACCCACCTTTATATAAGCCTCTCCTTTTCTATTCTAATGAGTGTTTATATATTTTATTGGCTACATTTATCTCTTTCCTTAAAAAATAAATAAAGAAAAGAAAAGGGATAAAGTACTTTCTTATTATGATTATTTTTTATTATCATTGTTCAGATTCTATTTTAAGAATTTGATTAATTTTCTTTAAAGATTTATAGTTGTCTCTTGTAATATAATTTAATTTTCTTTATTCAATTCTTTCTGTTCAACATAATTCAAACTCAAAACTATTAAAATGAGATAAATTCGTTATTTTTCATAAATAAAAAATTAATTTCCTCAATTTTAAATAGAAGAAAAAAAGACTAATTGTTATCTTAAATTATGTGTATTTATTTTTGTCATGTATAAGATTAATAACTATGTTAGGTATATATTAAAATTAGTTATTAAAATCAGTTACTAAAATAAAATATATATTAAAATATAAAATATATATTTAAAAAATTAAATTACACATATATTTATACATAAATATATAATAATTAATTTTAATAATTAATTTTAATATACAAATAATGTTTTTATAAGAATAAACATTAGCACTCTATCTTATGAGATATTATATTTTAAGATAATGATTAGGCTTATTAATCAATGACATTCGTGGATTACAAGCCAAATAAATTAAATATGAATTTTAATTTTAATTTAATTTATACCAATGAACTATAATTTAAATGATATAATTTTTCTAGACTCCTCTAAAAAATTGTAGGTTTGAGTTTTTCTATTTTCGATAAAATAATAATAATAATAATATTTGAGAATGCATCTACTACTGTTGGTAAAGACAAAAGATCAATTTTACACTCGCATAACTGAAATCTATAGGTGTTTGAATTACATACATTCGAATAATACCACTCATATCATGTATTACATATTATATATTATATAAACCTAAGAAGAAAATTGTGGGCTCCACCATTATAGAGTTCTGAAAGGTATGTGGGAACTACCATGGGGTGTTCTTATTTTTGCACAAAATAGGTGATGCTGAAAGATGAATGAGCTGAGGGCAGAGCAAGATGCAAGCATCCAAAAAATGTAATAAGAAATTAAATAAAATAAATATTACAATACATTATTTTCTTTTCCACTGGCCTGATTTCACTCTTACTCAACCATTTCGTCATAACCACGTAAACTTGTCCCTATTCGCCGAAGGTTATGATACAATGTTGTTGATTGATGCTAAGCCCTTTGTTCTTCATGTGCATCAACACGCATCCAACACTTCAGGATCATTTTATCTGTCACTTTATATATGTATATACCTGTATTATTTTTATGTATAAATCGCTAAAGTAGTATTCGTAAGTTCATATTGTTCACAAATATCACAAAAAAATTGATTTCTGTATTTGACAATCAACTTGAATAATTATTTAAAATATACAAATAAATTATAGAGAAAATTCAATTCCTAGCATAAACGTATTTTTTCATTTTAGAAAAGAGTTTTTGTCATTTACAAAAACCAAATTGGAACAAACGCATTTACCTGGTGTAAAATTGTTAAATTTTAAAATGAATATATTTCATATTTCTTATCATTTTTGTTGAAGTTTTTTGGGTTTTTATTGACTTTTTTAAAATTATTATCATTAACAATAAAAATTTTAATCATTCCTTCTATGTAGGATTGGACAATGATTAAAATACTTTTATCATTACTAATATGTAGGATTGGACAATGATCCCTTACAGAGTCTAGAAAATACTTTTATCATTACTAATATGTAGGATTGGACAATGATCCCTTACAGAGTCTAGATCCCCAACTTTCTTTTGATAAAAGTTTTATTATCTTTTGAAGTATGCAACGTAGTTATAGTTGTACTTTTATTGATATCCATTTGTCAATTATGCTATATGAATATTAAAAACTAGGAATCAAATTAATCAATGCATATATATATATATATATATATATATTATTTGCCATTTTTGAAAAAAATAATTATAGTATAATACAAAAGTTTCATTATTTTAGTAAGTTAAATTTAATTATTTTAATATTTAATATTATTTAAGTGACTAATTATTTTGTTAAAAATGTGAAATAACACAAGTACATAATAATGAATTTAGTATCTGATTTTTAATAATTATAGATTCCTTTTTTTTTTTTTATCAAACAAGGCCGTGACAAATATGTTAACATACATGAGATATAATGATAATATGATGTTATTTAGTGGTCGAGAGATGATAAAAATACGAAGATATATACTAAAATAAATATAAATAAAATTGTGTGTGTGTGTCTATATATATGTTTTTCCGTTATCTTATACATATTGATTAACTCCTGAGTTATTAGTACTAGCTCACTTGTGTCCATCAAACTTCCTAGGTGACTCTGATAAATGCAAATTTTGGAAAATTTACAGAGGCAAACGCATATATACACATATACAGAAGCATTCCAATAAGCTACGCAATTCAACAGATTTGGAAGGATAACTAAAATAGGCTTTAAGGATAAATGCGGTTGAGATTAATTTCACTAGTCATAGTCACACCTATAAGTAGCTAAAATAATCATGCAGGTAACATAAAAGGGATTGACATTGAAATGCCAATGGAAGAACCATTGATGTATTTCGGTAATATTCAGAGATGACTATACTGTTTTGACTCAACAACAACAACAATAACAACAAACATGGATAAGAAGATTCACCGTTTTCAGGATGAGATTAAGAAGATAGATGATAAGATTAATAATGAGGTTTATGATGGTACAGTAGAAACAAAAAAGAAGACATTAGTTAGCTATTACGAAAAATGGTATATGAAAATAAAAAGTGCACTGAAAACAGATATTGTGATCTAGACATGCGAAAGAAATGAACAAAAATACTAGATACTTTTATAATTTGGCATCGGCGAGGAGGAGGAACAGTAGAATTGAGACGTTGGTACTTAATGGGAGGTTGATTAGAAATCAAGCTAGAATCAAGATTACTATTAGGAATTTTTTACAAGGACATGTATCATCAAGAGAGATCTCCGATTGTGAAATTTAGAGATGGGTTGGTAAATCGAATAGATGAAGAAGATTCAACAGCTTTGGAGAGAATCCTGTCGGTATAAGAGGTAAGAGAGGCGGTGTTCGACTATGAATCATTTAAAGTCCCAGAAAGTAATGGGTACAACATGAATTTTAGCAAAAAGTGCTGGGATAAGATTGGTACAGAGTTTACGTCAGCTGTGTTAGATTTCTTTCAGACATTCAGGTTATCTTCATATTCAAATATTACGTGGGTCGCCCTAGAACCTAAGTTTGTTGGAGTAAAGGAGATCAAAGACCTTCGGTCAATTAGTATGGTGGACTGTGTATACAAGGTAATATCTAATGTGATGGCTAGGAGGATGAGATCACTAATGCCAAGACTAGTAGGAAAAACACAGAGTGTTTTTGTTAAAGGACGAAAAATACATGATGATGCACTTATTGTGTGTGAAATAGTGCAATGGCTTAAGTAGAGAAAGAAAAAAATGGCGATTATTAAATTGGACTTTTAGAAGGCATATGATAGAGTAAAGTGGAATTTTATTGCTATTGTATTGCAGAAGATGGGTTTCAGTTGGCAGTGGAGGGCGTGGGTAAAGGAGTGTGTTGGCACAAATTCGATGTCAATCTTGATTAATGGTTCGCCATCAAAACCTTTTAAGATGAAACAGACATGTTGGCACTATCTCTATTTTTGTTTGTTTTTGTTGTTGATGTTCTATATAGGATAGTGGGTGAAACAGTTAGAAACAGACTTGTTTTACCTTTGTTGGTTGGCAGAGATAATATAGAGATGTCACATCTCCAGTTTGCGATGACACTATATTGTTTTACCCGTCAGAGGAGGTGACTATTAGAAATTATGCAAGGCTACTAAGATGCTTTGAGGTAATGTTAGGGTTGAGTATCAACTTCGATAAATCTAGCTTGATCCCAATCAATTGTGAGTAGCAGTTGATTTACAATATGTGTAGCACATTGGAATGTAAGGAGGCTAATCTTCCAGTCAAATATCTTGGCATATTCTTAGGTGCAAACCCAAGGCTGGTCAAGACTTGGAAGCCAATAATTGATAAAGTAGAGGAGAAGCTTAGCTTGTGGAAAGCTAAGACTCTCATTAAAGTTGGTAAGTTGGTCCTAATTAAATCTATACTAAATAGCTTGCCGGTATACTATTTGAGTCTATATAAGATGTTAAATGCTATGGCAGAAAAGTTAATTTCTTTGCAGAGAAGATTTCTATAGAATAAGAAGGAAGACAGGAATGGTATGGTATTGGTGAAGTGGGATGTGGTTCAGGCTTCAAAAATGTTGGGAGGATTCCGGGTGGGGGATGCCATGGTTAGGAACACTACACTGCTGTTTAAATGGTGGTGGCATTTTTCAAAAGAGGAGTGTTCATTGTAGAAGAAGATTGTTTGCTCTTGTAATAGTTTGGATCCCAATGTGATGTTATCAAATAAGACATTACCAATAAGTGGGAGTTCATGGAAGGATATTTTTCAGTTATAGTTCAAAGATCAAGCTATGAGACATATGGTGATCACTGAATTGTCTATGGAGGTAGGTGATGGACGAAGGATCCGCTTTTGGAAAGATGTTTAGCTACAAAGTAATTCGTTAAAAGATAGTTTTCCGAGGCTCTTCTCCATTTCAAACCAAAGAGGATCTGTGATAGGGGATTGTAGATTTTGGGATAGGTTAGAGTAGGTTTGGAACTTTCAATGGTAGGAAGACTTATACCAATGGTAGTTGGAATTAGTGGATAAGTTGCATAATGCTTTAAGACCTGTAAAACTAGCAAACAATAAAGAGGATAGAGTTGTGTGAAAGTTTAATAGTGAAGGAGTTTTTCTACTAACTCTTTTGTACATGTGTTGTAGTCGGATATGCTTTCGGAGAATGTAATGAGTTATAGCTTCACTAGAACTATATGGAAAGGCTTGGTTCTGCCAAGAGTGGAGTTGTTCATTTGGTTTGTTTTGACAGGTAGAGTGAATACTAAAGAAAGACCATGCAAGCTGGGAATTGTTCACCAGGGTGATAACATATGCGTTTTATGTAAAAAGGATGTTGAATTTATTCACCACTTGTTTCTTGGTTGTAATTTTACTTGGCAGGTATGGTATGCATGGCTATATGATTTTGGGAGGATGTGGGCTGTTCTAGGTTTACTGAAGGGACATTTTGCGAATTGGTAAGGTGTCTGGGCTAGCAAGGAGGAGCGTAAGAAGTGGCTCACATGCTTCTTTTCAATTACTTGGAATGTTTGGCTAGAAAAGAATGGACGGATCATTCATAAAAATGAAGCAACTGTAGAAGAAATTTTTACAGATCAGTAGCCAGGTTTAAAGAATGGTGGTGCACGAAATTGCAATCACACTTTTGCAATTCCGCACAACTAACCAGCAAGTGCACTGGGTCGTCCAAGTAATACCTTACGTGAGTAAGGGTCGATCCCACAGAGATTGTCGGCTTGAAGCAAGCTATGGTTATCTTGTAACTCTTAGTCAGGATATCAATAATTATCAGGGTTGATTGTAAAAAGCAAAAGAACATGAAATAAGTACTTATTTTGCAGTAATGGAGAATAGGTTGAGGTTTTGGAGATGCTCTATCTTCTGAATCTCTGCTTTCCTACTGTCTTCTTCTTCAAGCACGCAAGGTTCCTTCCATGGCAAGCTGTATGTAGGGTTTCACCGTTGTCAATGGCTACCTCCCATCCTCACAGTGAAAATGTTCAACGCACCCTATCACGGCACGGCTAATCATCTGTCGGTTCTCAATCAGGTTGGAATAGAATCCAGTGATTCTTTTGCGTCTGTCACTAACGCCCAGCCTTCAGGAGTTTTAAGCTCGTCACAGTCATTCAATCCTTGAATCCTACCCAGAATACCACAGACAAGGTTTAGACCTTCCGGATTCTCTTGAATGCTGCCATCAATTCTAGCTTATACCACGAAGATTCTGATTAAGGAATCCAAGAGATATCTACTCAATCTAAGGTAGAACGGAGGTGGTTGTCAAGCACACGTTCATAGTTGAGAATGATGATGAGTGTCACGGATCATCACATTCATTAGGTTTAAGAACAAGTGATATCTTAGAATGGAAGCAAGCATGATTGAATGAAAAACAGTAGTAATTGCATTAATCCATCAAGACACAGCAGAGCTCCTCACCCCCAACCATGGGGTTTAGAGACTCATACTATAGAAGATACAATGAGAAACGTGTAAAGTGTCATGAGGTACAGATACAATGTCAAAAGATTCTATTAATAGTGAACTAGTAACCTAGGGTATACAGAAATGAGTAAATGACGTAAAAATCCACTTCTGGGTCCACTTAGTGTGTGCTTGGGCTGAGCATTGAAGTTTTCATGTGTAGAGACCTTTTCTGGAGTTAAACGCCAGCTTTTATGCCAGTTTGGGCGTTTAACTCCAATTTTTATGCCAGTTCCAGCGTTAAACGCTGGGAATTCTGAAGCTGATTTGCAATGCCGGTTTGGGCCATCAAATCTCGGGCAAAGTATGGACTATTATACATTGCTGGAAAGCCCAGGATGTCTACTTTCCAACGCCGTTGAGAGCGCGCCAATTGGGCTTCTATAGCTCCAGAAAATCTACTTCGAGTGCAGGGAGGTCAGAATCCAACAGCATCTGCAGTCCTTTTCAGCCTCTGAATCAGATTTTTGCTCAGGACCCTCAATTTCAGCCAGAAAATACCTGAAATCACAGAAAAACACACAAACTTATAGTAAAGTCCAGAAAAGTAAATTTTAACTAAAAACTAATAAAAGTATACTAAAAACTAACTAAAATATACTAAAAACATACTAAAAATAATGCCAAAAAGCGTATAAATTATCCACTCATCACAACACCAAACTTAAATTGTTGCTTGTCCCCAAGCAACTAAAAATCAAAATAGAATAAAAAGAAGAGAATATACTATAGACTCCAAAATATCAAAGAAACTTAGCTCCAATTAGATGAGCGGGACTAGTAGCTTTTTGCTTTTGAATAGTTTCGGCATCTCACTTTATCCTTTGAAGTTTAGAATGATTGGCATCCATAGGAACTCAGAACTCAGATAGTGTTATTGATTCTCCTAGTTAAGTATAATGATTCTTGAGCATAGCTATTTTATGAGTCTTGGCTGTGGCCCAAAGCACTCTGTCTTCCAGTATTACCACCGGATACATACATGCCACAGACACATACTTGGGTGAACCTTTTCAGATTGTGACTCAGCTTTGCTAGAGTCCCCAATCAGAGGTGTCCAGGGTTCTTAAGCACACTCTTTTTTCTTTGGATCACAACTTTATTTCTTTCTTTTTTTTTCTTAAATATTTTTTTTCGTTTTTTTTTTGAATCACTGCTTTTTCTTGCTTCAAGAATCAATTTGATGATTTTTCAGATCCTCAATAACAGTTCTCCTTTTCCCTCCTTCTTTCAAGAGCCAATAATTTTAACATTCTTAAATCAACAAATTCAAGAGACATATGCACTGTTCAAGCATTCATTCAGAAAACAAAAAGTATTGTCACCACATCAAACTAATTCAACTAGTTTCAAAGATGAATTCGAAATCTTGTACTTCTTGTTCTTTTGTGATTAAAACACTTTTCATTTAGGAGAGGTGATGGATTCATAGGACATTCATAGCTTTAAGACATGAACTTTAAATTTTATTAATCATGAATTAAGAACAAGACTCAAAAATAGATATAAGATGTGACTAATAGGAATAGAAAACAAAAATTTAAATAGGCTCCTAATGATAGAGGTTATCACAGAGTTAGGACTCAACAACCTTGATTTTGAGAAGTGGATGCTCCCTCAAATTGAGGGGAGAACTTTTGGCGTTTCAACTCTTGAATTTCACGCCCCTGCTTCTCTTGTTCCTTCAGCAATTTGTAGAGCATGCAGTTCTGATTCTGCTGTTCTTCCTTAAGTTGCTCCATAGTTTCTTGCAACTTGGTGATAGATGCTTCTAGGCTGGCTCAGTAGTCAATTTCAGGAAATTCAAGGAGGAACTCCTGCGCCCTCTTTTTGATAGAGTTGTCTTGCATTTGTCCTTCCATTGACTTCTTGGTGATTGGATGTTCAATGGGTATGAATTCATCTACTCCCATCTTCACCCCAGCCTCTTTACAGAGCAAGGAGATCAAGCTTGGGTAAGCCAGTTTGGCTTCAGTGGAATTCTTATTTGCAATTGTGTAGATCTCACAAGCAATCAGATGATGAACCTCCACTTCTTTTCCAAGCATAATGCAATGAATCATCACTGCTCTCTTGATAGTGACCTCAGAACGGTTGCTAGTGGGCAATATGGAACGCCCAATAAAGTCTAGCCAACCTCTTGCAATTGGTTTGAGGTCTCCCCTCTTGAGTTGGTTTGGGACACCTTTTGAATTGGTTATCCACTTAGTTCCAAGGAGGCATATGTCCTCTAGAACTTGATCCAACCCTTTATCTGCTCTCACCATTCTCCTATTAAAGGATTCAGGATCATCTTGCAGTTGAGGCAATTTGAAGATCTCTCTTATTTTGTCCAGATGGAAGTAGATAACTTTCCCTCTGACCATGGTTCTGTAAGTATGGAAAGCAGTTCCAGTCATTCTCTGCTTATCTGTCAGCCACAGATTTGAGTAGAATTCCTGAACCATATTTCTTCCAACCTTTATCTCAGGATTGGTTAGAACTTCCCATCCTCTGTTTCAAATTTGCTCTTGGATCCCCGGATATTCATCTTCTTTTAGGTCGAATTTGACTTCCGGGATCACTGACCTCAGACCCATTATTTTGTGATAATGGTCTTCATGTTCTTTGGTTAAGAACTTCTCTTGATTCCAAAGACTCTTTGGATTATTCTCTTTCTTGCCTCTTAAATTGGTTTGTTTTCCCTTAGGAGCCATGATCTTGATGAATCTTGGCTTAGTGATCACGGAAAAAAACACCAAACTTAGAGGTTTGCTTGTCCTCAAGCAAAAGAAAGGAAAGAGGGGAGAGAGGAGGAGAGCAAATTCGAATGGTGGGGAGAAAGGGGTGGACGAAAGTGTATTTATAAGGGAGGGGGGAGAGATTTCGAAAATTTTGAAGGAGATTTGAGAAGATATGGAGAGATTTTGAGAAAAATTTGAGTTTTTGAAGAAGATTTGGGAAGGATTTGAGAGAGATTTGAAGAATGATTTTAATTTTTGAAAATTTGAAGGTGAATGATGAAAGATTGTAATGTGTTTATGCAGAAAAATATGAATCAAAACAAAAAAGTTTGAAAAAATTTGAAGTGGGAAACAAAATCTCCTCCCCCTGCCTTTCTGGCGTTAAACGCCCAGAATGGTATCCATTCTGGCGTTTAATGCCCATTTGTTGGCCAATTTGGGCGTTTAATGCCCAGCCAGGTACCCTGGCTGGCGTTAAACGCCAGAAATCCCTTTATCACTGGGCGTTTTGCTAAACGCCCAGGATGCTGCACACCTGGCGTTAAACGCCCAGAATGGTGCCCATTCTGGCGTTTAACGCCCAAAGTACCCCTTACTGGCATTTTTTTGCCAGTAAGCTCTTTTTCTCTGCTTTTTGCACTGAATCCTTCTGTAACTCTGTGAATTCCTTCATTTTTGATACTTGCCCTTGTAGAAACAAAACATATAACTTGCTAATGACTGGGTTGCCTCCCAGCAAGCGCTTCTTTATTGTCTTTAGCTGGACCTTCACTGAGGATCATGCCAACCTCAGTTTTGAGCATTCCTGCTCAAAGTTGCTTTCAAGATAATGCTTGATCCTCTGTCCAATAACAATGAACTTCTTATCAGAATCAGTATCCTGAAGCTCAACATATCCATATGGTGATACTCCTGTAATCACATACGGACCCCTCCACCGGGATTTAAGTTTTCCTGGGAATAATCTGAGCCTAGAGTTGAAGAGCAGAACTTTTTGTCCTGGCTCAAAGACTCTGGATGACAACTTCTTGTCATGCCACTTCTTTGCCTTTTCCTTATAAATTTTTGCATTTTCAAAGGCATTGAGTCTGAACTCCTCTAGCTCATTTAGCTGGAGCAATCTTTTTTCACTAGCTAACTGAGTATCCATGTTTAGGAATCTGGTTGCCCAGTAGGCTTTATGTTCCAGTTCTACGGGCAGATGACAGGCCTTCCCATACACCAGTTGGTATAGAGAGGTTCCTATAGGAGTCTTGAATGCTGTTCTGTATGCCCACAGAGCATCATCCAAACTCTTTGCCCAATCCTTTCTTCGGGCTATCACAGTTCGTTCTAGGATTCTTTTTAGCTCTCTGTTAGAGACTTCAGCTTGTCCATTTGTTTGTGGATGATACGGAGTTGCCACTTTGTGGCTAATTCCATATCGGACCATAGCAGAGTATAGCTGTTTATTGCAGAAATGAGTGCCCCCATCACTGATTAGTACTCTGGGAACACCAAACCTGCTGAAGATGTGTTTCTGGAGGAATTTCAGCACAGTCTTGGTATCATTAGTAGGTGTAGCAATTGCTTCTACCCACTTAGATACATAGTCCACTGCCACCAGAATGTAAGTGTTTGAGTATGATGGTGGGAATGGACCCATGAAGTCAATCCCCCATACATCAAACAATTCAATCTCTAATATCCCTTGTTGAGGCATGGCATATCCATGAGGCAAGTTACCAGCTCTTTGGCAACTGTCACAGTTACGCACAAACTCGCGGGCATCTCTATAGAGAGTAGGCCAGTAGAAGCCACATTAGAGGACTTTAGTGGCTGTTCGCTCACTTCCAAAATGTCCTCCATACTGTGATCCATGGCAGTGCCATAGGATCCTTTGTGCTTCTTCTTTGGGTACACATCTGCGGATCATTCCGTTTGCACATCTCTTAAAGAGATATGGCTCATCCCATAGGTAGTACTTGGCATCTGAAATTAATTTCTTTCTTTGCACTCTGCTGTACTCCTAGGGTATGAACCTCACAGCTTTATAATTTGCAATATCTGCAAACCATGGAGCTTCCTGAATGGCAAAGAGTTGCTCATCTGGGAAAGTCTCAGAGATCTCAGTAGAAGGGAGGGACACCCCAGCTACTGGTTCTATTCGGGATAGATGATCAGCTACTTGGTTCTCTGTCCCTTTTCTGTCTCTTATTATATCAAACTCTTGCAGAAGCAACACCCATCTTTTAAGCCTGGGTTTTGAATCCTGCTTTGTGAGTAAGTACTTAAGAGCAGCATGGTCAGTGTACACAATCACCTTTGATCCCACTAGATAGGATCTAAACTTGTCAATGGCATAGACCACTACAAGTAACTCTTTTTCTGTGGTTGTGTAATTCTTTTGTGCATCATTTAGAACACGGCTGGCATAATAAATGATGTGCAGAAGCTTGTTATGCCTCTGTCCCAACACTGCACCAATGGCATGGTCACTGGCATCACACATTAGTTCAAATGGCAATGTCCAGTCTGGTGCAGAGATGACTGGTGCTGTTACCAGCTTGGCTTTCAGGGTCTCAAATGCCTGCAGACACTGTGTGTCAAACACAAATGGTGTGTCAGCAGCTAGCAGGTTGCTCAAAGGTTTTGCAATTTTCGAAAAATCCTTTATAAACCTCCTGTAGAATCCTGCATGCCCCAGAAAGCTTCTGATTGCCTTAACATTGGCAGGTGGTGGTAATTTTTCAATTACCTCTACCTTTGCGTTATCCACCTCTATTCCCCTGCTTGAAATTTTGTGTCCAAGGACAATTCCTTCAGTCACCATAAAGTGACATTTCTCCCAGTTTAAAACCAGGTTAGTCTCTTGGCACCTTTTCAGGACAAGTGCTAGGTGGTCAAGACAGGAGCTGAATGAGTCTCCATATACTGAGAAGTCATCCATGAAGACTTCCAGGAATTTCCCCACCATATCAGAGAAGATGGATAGCATGCATCTCTGAAAGGTTGCAGGAGCATTACACAGACCAAAAGGCATCCTCCTGTAAGCAAACACGCCAGAAGGGCAAGTAAATGCTGTTTTCTCTTGGTCTTGAGGATCTACTGCAATTTGGTTGTAACCTAAATAGCCATCCAAAAAGCAGTAATAATCATGACCAGCTAGTCTTTCTAGCATTTGGTCTATGAATGGTAAAGGAAAATGATCCTTTCTGGTGGCTGTATTGAGCCTTCTGTAGTCAATACACATACGCCACCCTGTGACTGTTCTTGTAGGAACCAGTTCATTTTTTTCATTATGAACCACTGTCATGCCTCCCTTTTTGGGGACAACTTGGACAGGGCTCACCCAGGGGCTATCAGAAATAGGATAAATAATCCCAGCCTCTAGTAATTTAGTGACCTCTTTCTGCACCACCTCCTTCATGGCTGGATTTAGCCTCCTTTGTGGTTGGACCACTGGTTTGGCATTATCCTCCAACAGGATCTTGTGCATGCGTCTAGCTGGGCTAATGCCCTTAAGATCACTTATGGACCACCCAAGAGATGTCTTGTGTGTCCTTAGCACTTGAATCAGTGCTTCCTCTTCCTGTGGATTTAAAGCAGAGCTTATAATCACTGGAAAAGTGTCACCCTCTCCCAGAAATGCATACTTCAGGGATGGTGGTAATGGTTTGAGTTCAGGTTTGGGAGGCTTATCCTCCTCCTGAGGAATTTTCAAAAATTCTTTTGTTTCCTTTGGTTTTTCTTGATCAGGCTGAGCATCCTTGAAGATGTCCTCAAGCTCTGATTTTAGACTTTCAGTCATATTGATCTCTTCCACCAAAGAGTCAATAATGTCAGCGCCCATGCAGTCATTTGGTGTGTCTGGACGCTGCATAGCTTTTACAGCATTCAACTTGAACTCATCCTCATTGACTCTCAGGGTTACTTCCCCTTTTTGTACATCAATGAGGGTTCGTCCAGTTGCTAGGAAAGGTCTTCCTAGAATGAGAGTTGCACTCTTGTGCTCCTCCATTTCCAGCACCACAAAGTCAGTTGGAAAGGCGAATGGCCCAACCTTGACAATTATGTCCTCTATTATGCCTGATGGATATTTAATGGAGCCATCAGCAAGTTGGAGGCATATCCGGGTTGGTTTGACTTCTTTAGTCAACCCAAGCTTTCTGATAGTGGATGCAGGTATTAGATTGATGCTTGCTCCAAGATCACACAGGGCTGTCTTGGTGCAAGCACCTTCTAATGTGCATGGTATCATAAAGCTTCCTGGATCTTGAAGCTTTTCTGGTAAGCTTTTTAGAATGACTGCACTGCATTCTTCAGTGAGAAATACTTTTTCAGTTTCTCTCCAATCTTTCTTATGGCTTAAGATCTCTTTCATGAACTTAGCATAAGAAGGTATTTGCTCAAGTGCCTCTGCAAACAGAATCTTTATTTCAAGAGTCTTTAGATAGTCTGCAAAGCGGGCAAATTGCTTATCCTGTTCCACTTGGCGGAGTTTCTGAGGATAAGGCATCTTGGCTTTATATTCTTCAACCTTAGTTGCTGCAGGTTTATTCCTTACAGAAGTGGTTGAAGAAGCCTTTTTAGAGGGATTACTGTCAGCACTCTCAGGTGTCGGATCCTCCCTTGGCATCTGAACGCCAGTATTGGGTGAAGATTGGGCGTTTAATGCCAACTTCTCTCCCTTTTCTAGCGTTTGAACGCCAGAACTGGGCAGGGAATGGGCGTTTAACGCCAGCTTTCCCCCCTTTTCTGGCGTTTAAACGCCAAAAGTATTCCTCTCTGGGCTCTTACTGTCCTCAGAGGGATTTTGGACAGTGGTTTGGTTATCCTCTGTCAATTGTTCCTTATTTGGCTTTTTGCTACTTTGAGCAGTGTTATTCAATGTCTTCCCACTCCTCAGTTGAACTGCTTGACATACTTCTGTTATCTGTTTAGATATCTGCTATTTTGCCTGATTCAACTGTAGTTCTATGTTCTTGTTAGCAATTTTAGTTTCTTGGAGCATCTCTTTAAATTCTGCTAACTGTTTTGTCATCAGGTGTAATGTTGATTAAACTCAATCATCTGTTCTTGAGGATTAGGATCAGTGGCTACTACCATGACTTCCTCTTTTATAGAGAACTCATTGCTAGAGTACAAATGTTGATTTCTAGCAACAGTGTCTATAAGCTCTTGAGCCTCTTCAATCGTCTTCCTCATATGTATAGATCCACCAGTTGAGTGATCTAAAGACATCTGAGCTTTTTCTATAAGCCCATAGTAGAAGATGTCTAGCTGTACCCACTCTGAAAATATTTCAGAGGGGCATTTTCTTAGCATACCTCTATACCTCTCCCAGGCATTGTAAAGGGATTCATTATCCTCTTGTTTAAAGCCTTGGATATCCAGCCTTAGCTGTGTCATCCTTTTTGGAGGGTAAAATTGATTCAGGAATTTGTCTGATAACTGTTTCCATGTTTTTATGCTTGCTGTAGGTTGGTTATTCAACCACCTCTTAGCTTGATCTTTTACAGCAAATGGAAACAGTAATAATCTGTAGACATCCTGATCCACCTCTTTATCACATACTGTGTCAGCAATTTGTAAGAACTGTGCCAGAAACTCAGTAGGTTCTTCCTGTGGAAGACCGGAATACTGGCAATTTTGCTGCACCATGATAATGAGTTGAGGATTTAGCTCAAAGCTGCTTGCTTTGATGGGAGGAATACAGATGCTACTCCCATATGCAGCTGTAATGGGGTTAGCATATGACCTCAGAGTCCTTCTGGACTGTTCAATTCCACTTAGGTCCATGATGGAAAAAGGGAATATGATATGAATTCACAAGCAAAATAATATATATATATATATATATATATATATATATATTTTGACCGAAAAAATAAAATAAAACAAAAGGAAAACAATAAATTTCGAAACCTAAAAGAAAATGAGATCAAAGCAAATTGAAAACTGAATCAATCAATTAGTTAAAAAGATTTTGGAATTAGCAATAGAAAAGATATGATTGAAAATTATTTTGAAAAAGATTTGATTTTTTTGAAATGAGGAAAGAGAAAAACAACAAAATGACACCAAACTTAAAATTTTTAGAAAATTAGACACAAATTTTTGAAAACTCAAGGGAAAACAAAAAGAAGACACCAAACTTAGAATTTTTAAAGATCAAAAAGGGATTAAGGACATGCAAATTCGAAAAATTAAAAGAAAATAAAAGCATGCGATTGACACCAAACTTAAAATATGAAACTAGACTCAACTAAAAGACTTTAAACCAACAAAAATAAAACAGTCCTAATCTAAGCAACAAGAAAAGCCGTCAGTTGTCCAAACTCGAACAATCCCCGGCAACGGCGCCAAAAACGTGGTGCACGAAATTGCAATCACACTTTTGCAATTCCGCACAACTAACCAGCAAGTGCACTGGGTCGTCCAAGTAATACCTTACGTGAGTAAGGGTCGATCCCACAGAGATTGTCGGCTTGAAGCAAGCTATGGTTATCTTGTAACTCTTAGTCAGGATATCAATAATTATCAGGGTTGATTGTAAAAAGCAAAAGAACATGAAATAAGTACTTGTTTTGCAGTAATGGAGAACAGGTTGAGGTTTTGGAGATGCTCTATCTTCTGAATCTCTGCTTTCCTACTGTCTTCTTCTTCAAGCACGCAAGGTTCCTTCCATGGCAAGCTGTATGTAGGGTTTCACCGTTGTCAATGGCTACCTCCCATCCTCTCAGTGAAAATGTTCAACGCACCCTGTCACGGCACGGCTAATCATCTGTCGGTTCTCAATCAGGTTGGAATAGAATCCAGTGATTCTTTTGCGTCTGTCACTAACGCCCAGCCTTCAGGAGTTTGAAGCTCGTCACAGTCATTCAATCCTTGAATCCTACTCAGAATACCACAGACAAGGTTTAGACCTTCCGGATTCTCTTGAATGCCGCCATCAATTCTAGCTTATACCACGAAGATTCTGATTAAGGAATCCAAGAGATATCTACTCAATCTAAGGTAGAACGGAGGTGGTTGTCAAGCACACGTTCATAGTTGAGAATGATGATGAGTGTCACGGATCATCACATTCATCAGGTTTAAGAACAAGTGATATCTTAGAATGGAAGCAAGCATGATTGAATGAAAAACAGTAGTAATTGCATTAATCCATCAAGACACAGCAGAGCTCCTCACCCCCAACCATGGGGTTTAGAGACTCATACTGTAGAAGATACAATGAGAAACGTGTAAAGTGTCATGAGGTACAGATACAATGTCAAAAGATCCTATTAATAGTGAACTAGTAACCTAGGGTATACAGAAATGAGTAAATGATGTAAAAATCCACTTCTGGGTCCACTTAGTGTGTGCTTGGGCTGAGCATTGAAGTTTTCATGTGTAGAGACATTTTTCTGGAGTTAAACGCCAGCTTTTATGCCAGTTTGGGCGTTTAACTCCAATTTTTATGCCAGTTCCAGCGTTAAACGCTGGGAATTCTGAAGCTGATTTGCAACGCCGGTTTGGGCCATCAAATCTCGGGCAAAGTATGGACTATTATACATTGCTGGAAAGCCCAGGATGTCTACTTTCCAACGCCGTTGATAGCGCGCCAATTGGGCTTCTGTAGCTCCAGAAAATCCACTTCGAGTGCAGGGAGGTCAGAATCCAACAGCATCTGCAGTCCTTTTCAGCCTCTGAATCAGATTTTTGCTCAGGACCCTCAATTTCAGCCAGAAAATACCTGAAATCACAGGAAAACACACAAACTCATAGTAAAGTCCAGAAAAGTGAATTTTAACTAAAAACTAATAAAAGTATACTAAAAACTAACTAAAATATACTAAAAACATACTAAAAACAATGCCAAAAAGCGTATAAATTATCCGCTCATCAGAGTTGTATGGATCCCTTCTGTTGTTGATGGCAATGCCGGAGATGACATTGGGGATAACTCTTACTTGACTAGGTTGTTGTGTTGTGTATGTTTTTTTTTACTCCACGTTGTTGTGTTGAGTTCGTTTTGTTCCAAAAAAAAAAAAAAACAACAACAACAACAATAATAATAATAATAATAATAATAATAATAATAATAATAATAATAATAATAATAATAATAATATTAATAATAATAATCAAGGTTCTAAAACTGGACCGGGCCGATCTGATTAACGGAAAACCGATCATCTGGCCGGTCCGGTTGACCCCAGAATCACCTTGTAAAAACCGATTAGAAATCGATCGAACCGGTAGTTGATCGGTGAACCGGCCAAATCAGCCGGGTTTCTTTAAGGTCCGGTTTTGTAATTTTCCCCAAAAAACGGCGTGTTTTGACGCAAAAAAAAAGAAGACCCACCATCAGTCCTTCTCCCTTCCAACCCTAATTTCCTATTTTCCTCCAATGAGTATAAGTAATGCATCCACCATCCCTACCACTCGACGTTGGTAATGACCACCAACGGTTGCCACCCTCGCAGTTCAAAGCTTCTGTCGACACCGTCGTTGTTGTTGGAAGGTCGGTTTGAAGCTTCTGTCGTCGTCATCGTCGTTGGCTAGTCAGTTCAAGGCTTCTATCATCGGCCGTCTTTGTCTTGCTGAGTATCTGTCTCAACCGCCATGGACTTTAGGCCTTCTCTGCTTTCTCTGCCACAATGAATTTTTCAGTTTTTCAAATATTTTTTTATTTTGTTAATTATATGAATTGGTGTAGTGAGTTCTTCAGTTTTTTATTTCAGTTTTTTTATTTTGTTAATTATATGAGTTACCACAGTGAGCTTTTCAGTTTTTCAGTTAATTAGTTTATTTTGTTAATTATATGAATTAATTATTCTGAATTGTTATAATGTTGAATAGAATTTTGATATAATTTTCAAAAATAATGATAAGTTCAATTTTGGATTTTGATGGCTCAGATTTTATTTTGCTATATGTAATTTGTAATTTATATATTGTATGTACTTTAGATGGAACAACCACAAAGTGATCAACTGCTACAAGAAAATGCCATCCAAGAATCTCAAACGGGTTCCTCTTGAGAAAAATCTGACTTGACTTGGGACTTTTTCACTTTGAAGTATGACAAAAATCACAAGGTGTAATATACATGTATCTTTTGTTTGAATACTTATAATGGTGGGGAGATATATAGAATGAAATATCATCTTGCAAAAATTCCTGGACAAATTTAAGTATGTAAGGAAGTCATTGAAGAGGTTGAACTTCAATTCAAAAGGCTTTTGGTGGAAAATAAAAAAATAAGATGGAAAAAAATTTGAGGTGGAGTCTTATGGTGTGAAAACACAAGCATAAGAGTTTGAATTGCCTAACGCTGTACAATCTGTTGTTCCTACAACAATGGGAGACAAAGGAAAGAGAAGGGCTATTGTTGCTACACAAATTGAAAGTTATTTTAAGGAAAGGACTACTCCAAGGTCTCAATCGACTATGAAAAGTGTTTTGGATAGTAAAGAAATTGTGCACAAGGCTAAGTTGGTACTTGCTAAATGGATCGTCGAATGCACGTCTTTATTTCAATGCAATTCAATCATCTTTATCAACATGTCTTAGATGGTATTGCTGCAATTGGACATGGTTTCAAGGGACCATCATATAATGAAATGAGAGTTCATTTTCTAGCCGATCTTAAAAATGCACGTCTTTATGTGATTGAACTGGCGCCTAACTTCACTTTCAAGTGCCTCTTCCAGCGCCTAACTTGGGATTCTCCAAGTTAGGCGCCATTATGCCAGCGTTCCTTTGATGAAAGTATAGACTATTATACATCGTTGAAAAGCTCTAGAAGTTAGCTTTCCAATGCCACTAGAATCATGTCAATTGGATCTCTGTAACTCAAGTTATTTCTATTTGACTGCAAGGAGGTTGGGGTTGACAACATCATTTGCTTTCTTCCTTTTCAGCTACAAAAATCTGTCAAATTCATCCGAATGCTACCTGAAATAAATAGAAATTGCAAAAAACTCAAAGTAGCATTCATAGTGGCTAAGAAGTATTTAAATCCTGATTAAACTCAAATTTGAATGCAAATTCACTAAAAAAAGATAGAAAAGATGCTCACGCATCACCTAACATCTTTAAATCATTTCCTAAGAAGCATTGATCAAAGCACCAAAAAATCTCAATTAAAGCAAGGAAAATTTTTAACTTAATTCAAGGGAATAAATTCTAAGAACATTGATTAAGAATATAAAAATCTTAATGAAAATAATAGATCACTGACTTTATTTAAAGAAATAATAACTAAAAACAATTAAAGATGCTCATGCATCACCAAGATGAACAAGTGGCCATAAACGGCTCGTCAATCGGATCTCTAGAGCAAAGGTGATGTGGATTTGAAATTGAATATGAATAGTAATACTAGGGCATGCTTCTCCTCTCTTCCTCAAGCTCTTCTCTATGGCTCTCTCATAAATGGTGGGAGAATGAGTGCTGAATTTTGGTGAAATGGGGTTATATATCATGGACTTGGGCCATGAGCTTGGGTTTAATGAGGCCAGGTGTGATTTTCGGTCTGTGACCCAACCTAGGGCCAAAATCTTTAAGATAAGGATTCGAGTTTATGTTCTAAATATTTTTCCTTGCTATTTTCACAATTTTAATTTCCCCACTCACAGTACTGGACAATTTTAAACAGGTACAGCCAATTTTAATGCTGGTATGTGTTTCTTCTGCAATTAGTTATATTTTTTGCACTCAATTTTATTTTCTATATTAAATTCTCATCGGTAATTCTCCAAATTATAAATTTTTAATTTTCTAACCGTTTTTGCTCTCTTTTAATTCATTTATTAATTAATTAATTAATTATCATTTTTCTAGGTTTTACATTACACAGCTCTGAAGTAAGTTGTCCTTTCAATCAGTAAGGTCTTGATATTTTAGGTCCTTTTCCTATAGCACTGGGTCATATTAATTTTTTGGTAGTAGTTATTGACTATTTCTCTAAATGGATTGAAGCACAATCATTGGTAAAAATAACTTCTCAAAAAATGATTTCATTTGTTTACCTCAATATATTATTACTGACAATGGTCGGCAGTTTTTCGATTATAATTTTTCTTCTTTTTTATAGAATTTTAAAATTCAATAACATTTCTCTTCAGTTGAACACCTACAGACTAATGGTTTAGCTAAAGTAGCCAACACGGTTATTTTAAAAGCTCTTCGAATAAAATTGAATGATTCCAAATGTCTTTAGGCTGAAATAATCCTAGAAATACTTTGGGGATACAATACCACTGTACAATCCACCACAAGAGAAACTTCATTCCGTCTTGTCTATGGTTATGATGCAATGATTCCTTTGGATGTGTTTCATCTTCCTTATGCACTCAAGTTATCAACAATGAAGCAAATTTAGAAGCTCGTCAACTAGAATTAGATTCTATAGAAGAAGTTTGTGACATGGCCATACTTCGGCATAGAGCAATGCAACCCCATATAGGTCGCCGATATAATCAAAATGTTCATTCTCAAGATATCTAAATCCATGATTTGGTACTCCGTAAAACTGGAAGAGCGATATGACCACCATCTCATGGGAAATTAGCTACCAAATGGTAAGGTCCCTTCCGATTTATAGAAGTTCTCGGTAATGGAACATACCGAATCCAAACTTTAGATGGTAAACCTTGACCTAATACTTAGATGTTTCTTCTTTAAAGTTGTACTACAATTAAAAGTCGGGGATATGCATGTACTCTTTGTGATTAAAGGTCTAATAAAACTCATTACTCATTTTGTCCTTCATTATATACTTCATTTCTGTCAAATTGTCTTATACGTCAGTAATTTATCAAACTAACTTATATAACAACAATATGTCGATTCTTATCACTTTTGAATATATGTCGACAACGAATCACTACCATCATCTGATCTATAGGTTAGTGCTCAAATTAATCGAACTTGCCAATACATTGGTTATTAAAAATGTCTATTAATGCAACAATATATTCGTATTCCACTCCAAATATTAACATCTAATATTATGCTTAATTTTAATCTATTCTTAGCAACACATGCATATAATGGCATTCAATTATATTCATAACGATCGAATTCAAATCAAATTACTTAGCATGTAAGCTAATGAAACATCCAAAGTTTAAAAACATAAAGATTTCATCAAAGTCTTATGCAAAATACTAATTCAACATTTGCCTTTTACAAATAATTAGTTATCTGCCACATTTTCATCCTCCTTACACACTCAAGTTATCAACAATGAAGCAAATTTAGAAGCTCGTCAACTAGAATTAGATTCTATAGAAGAAGTTTGTGACATGGCCATACTTCGGCATAGAGCAATGCAACCCCATATAGGTCGCCGATATAATCAAAATGTTCATTCTCAAGCTATCTAAATTCATGATTTGGTACTCCGTAAAACTGGAAGAGCGATATGACCACCATCTCATAGGAAATCGGCTACCAAATGGTAAGGTCCCTTCCAAGTTATAGAAGTTCTCGGTAATGGAGCATACCAAATCCAAACTTTAGATGGTAAACCTTGACCTAATACTTAAAATGTTTCTTCTTTAAAGTTGTACAACAATTAAAAGTCCGGGATATGCATGTACTCTTTGTGATTAAAGGTCTAATAAAACTCATTACTCATTTTGTCCTTCATTATATATTTCATTTCTGTCAAATTGTCTTATACGTCAGTAATTTATCAATCTAACTTATATAACGACAATATGTCGATTTTTATCACTTTTGAATATATGTCGACAACGAATCACTACCACCATTTGATCTATATGTTAGTGCTCAAATTAATCGAACTTGCCAATACATTGGTCATTAAAAATGTCTATTAATGCAACAATATATTCGTATTCCACTCCAAATATTAACATATAATATTATGCTTAATTTTAATCTATTCTTAGCAACACAGCATATAATGGCATTCAATTATATTCATAACGACCGAATTCAAATCAAATTATTTAGCATGTAAGCTAATGAAATATTCAAAGTTTAAAAACATAAAGATTTCATCAAAGTCTTATGCAAAATACTAATTCAAATATTTAACCTTTACAAATAATTAGTTATCTGCCACATATTCATCCTCCTGCTCGGCAGCAAAGTCATTATCTATGAGTGCTCCTTTGCAAACCACTTTAGTAGGATACATTTGAGAAAAGTCCTGCTCTGGTGCCAAAAACTTGGCTTGAGTCACTGCATGCTTAAAATCCTCAGCAAACATATCAAGGATTTATGTTTTCTTGTTTTCTCTAAATTCTTCATCTTCATAGTAACTTCTATCACTTGATTCTTCATGCTGGTAATATCTTTTTCCATCTTTTTTAGTAGTTCCAAATCCTTTCCATATTCTCTCGTCACTACCTCTGATTTGTCTCCGTTTTCCTACAATTCTTCTTTTAATTTCTCAATCAGTTTAATTTTTTAATCTAATTCTTCTTTTAATTTTTTTGTCCCATCTTTCTCTTCCAGAGTTCTCCTATGTTTCTCCTCTTGACTTTGGTCAATGCTCATCAAACGCACACCAAGTACTGATTAATAATATACTTTGTTATCATCTAAAGATCATATACATTATTCATAAACTAGGAAGTTACAGTACTGAAGGTACTAATTAATACCAATATCACCAATTTCATTCACTAATGCTACATCAACTGTTGATTGACATTGATAAAACCCATTTTTAGGGTTTATCTTGTATTGATTTTAGGGGGTTTTATTATCTTTTCCCACATTTATCCAAGGAAATAGCATGGTTTGGTAGATTCTCCTTTAATTGTGCTTGAATATGAAAACATGCTTTCTAGGTCTTAAAATAGCTAAATTTAATTCACCTTGACTCCATTAGATGCCTTGATATATTTGTTAAGTGATTTCAGGTTTAAGAGGCAAAGATTAGAATTGAGGGAATGAAGAAAAAGCATGTAGAAATGGAGAACTCATGAAGAAATGAAGGAATTGCAAAGCTGTCAAGTCCGACCTCTTTGCACTTAATCGATCATAGCTTAAGCTACAAAGGTCCAAATGAGGCAGTTCTAGTTGCGTTGGAAAGCTAACATCTGAGACTTCAAAATGATATAAGATTTACCATAGTTGCCACTCGTCTAAGGAGGCGTACGCGCACTGTACGCATATGCATTGATGTTGCACGTGACTCACCAAAGTGCAACTCGTGGCCAGTGATTTCTAAAGCATTTTGGGTCTAATTCAGCTCATTTCTGATGCTATTTAATCCAAGGATCGAAGGAGAATCAACATCTTTAGTCATAGTTTAGTTTTAGAAGTAGTTAGAGTTAGTTTCTAGAGAGAGAAGCTCTCTCTTCTCTCTAGAATTAGGAATAGGTTTAGATCTAGATCTACTACTTCTTCTTCTCTCCTAATCTTCCTTTTCCTTCCCTAATTGTTCTCTTGTAGTTGTAGCATTCTACTTCTCTTATAATTCCTTTTCATTGTTAGTTGTAGCTTATGGATTCTTTTGTAGATCTGTATTTCTTCTTCAATGCAATTGGGAACTTCTTTGTTGTTTCATAATTATTTTGATTTCTTATTATTGATCTCTTGCCTTTGTAGCTAGATCTCTCTTTAATTCTTATAATTCATGTTGTTTACCTTTATTGCCTACTATGTATTTGTTAAAATGCCTCTTTTAATTATGAGTTAGCTTTTATTCCTCTTGGCTTTGGTTGAGTAATTAGTGACACTTGAGTTATCAATCTCTCTTGTTGATTGACAATCAGAAATTGCTAATTAATTTAAATGCCACTAAATCAAGCCTTTCATTATGAGTTGGCTAGGACTTGTAGACTCACGTTAATTCATCCACTTGACTTTCCTCTATGGTTAGGGGTTAACTAAGTGGTAGCAATGAATAATTCTCATCACAATTGATAAGGAGAGCTAGGATAGGAACTTCTAGTTTTCATACCTTGCCAAGAGCCTTCCTTAATTGTGAGTTTATTTCCTTTGCAATTTACAATTCTTGTTTCTTACCTCAAAAACCCCAAAACATACTCCATAACCAATAACAAGAACATTTGTTTGCAATTCCTAGGGAGAACGACCCGAGGTTTGAATACTTCAGTTATCTTTATAGGGGTTTGTACTAGTGACAACCAAATTTTTGCTTGAAAGGATTATTGTTGGTTTGGAAACTATACTTTACAACGAGAATTTATTTGTAAAATTCTAAACCACACAAAAATCCATTCATCAAAAATGGCACCGTTGCCGGGGAATTGCAATGGTGTTGTGTTATTGGTTATTGTATATATGTGAATATTGTGAATATGTTTGTCTTTTGCTTGTTTGTTAGGTTTTGTTAGTTTTCGGACTTTATTAGTTTTTTTTATTTGTTACTATGAATTCTCGTCCTTGTGGTTTCGGATATGGTTATGACTATGTTGTAGGTGATGAAAACTTGAATGATGGCTCACATTATGGGAGAGATGAATATTTGAGAAGGGAGTCACATCCATATGAGCAATCATCATGGCAACCTCCTCATTCAAGCTACTATGATGGTAATTCCTCCTATAATGCATATCATTCCAATGGATATGATGGTTCTTACCATGATTATGCCACTCAACCACCATCATTCCATGTACCATACTCTCAACATAGTCCTCAAACACCATCATTCCAACCACCATATTCTCAATCCACATCCTATTTCCACCAATTTCCTCCACAAAATCTTAATCCATATTCCCCTATGCATATTCTTGTGATAACTATGAATAAGTAACCATTGAATCACTACCACTCCAACATCTTTACCCTTCAAACCAAGTTCCCATGGATGATACACTTGGTATCATTTCTCAAGAGCAAGAAGAGCTCCAAACCTCACTCACTAGTTTCACCTCTACCCTCCAAGAATTTATGTCCCGTATACTTCCACCTTCTACCAACAACCAAAACACCTTCCAACCTCCAAGCTTTGATGAACCTCCTTTCCACTCACATGATGAACTCTCCTTTCCAATACAACTCCCCATGGAAGAATATCCATGTCCATCAATCCAAGAGCAATATGATCCTACTTTTGTTAGCAAAGCAAAACAAGAATCAAAGGATCGTCTCAAGGAAGAAATGGATCGGCTTCAAGCAACCATCCGTCAAAAGATGGAATCATAGGATTCATGCCACAAGCAAATCAATTCCACGAATGATTATGGAGAAACAACTGAAGCGAGGAGTATGAGAGAGATTTTAAGGTATCAAGTTGAGAACAAGGAAATGGAGTGTGCTTTGCAACAAGTGGAAGAGATGGAGATTGTTGACAAAGAAGAAGAGGAAGAAGACCTTGGAGAGGTTGAACAAGAAGGAAACTCCATCATTGAAGACAAGTCTACACCAAGTGATAATGGTGATCTTGTTGAAGCTTCTTCCATGAGATGTGAAATCGATGTTGAGGAGACATGTGCACAACCTCCAATGCATGTTTTGATCAATGATGAAGAGTTGGAGGAAGTTAGCAAACAAGAGGAAGTTGAAGGAAGTTGTCAAAAGATGGAAGTCATCAAGGAGAAGCCAAAGGAAGTGGAGCCTACAATGTCAAGACCATTGGATATCTTCCTTGCCAAGTCACCATCCAAATTACAAATTGAGTGGGTAATCATTTCATCCTTTAATTTCCTTGGACGATATCAATATGCATTGTTAGAAACAGATGGTCAACTTAGAAATATTTGTGGGTTAGAAAGTGGAATAGAGTTGGATGTTGGTTGGCAACAAGAATCAAGGTACATAGTGGGTAGAAACTCAAACTTTGGGATTCAAAGGTGGAGTGGTACTCAAGTCAATGGAATTAGGATGATGAGTAGGAGTTACAAAGAGAATTCAATAAGTTTGTCACCCTATGGGATGCATGAAGATCAAGAAGAAAGGGGGTTGACAAACAAAGTATGGGACCCCGGAATATACATAGACAATCATCAATTTTGGGGCCTTGTCACTTGCTTATGCTTCCTTGAAGGCCTTATACACTTAATTTGGGATCCCGGAGGTCATTGTAAATGCAAACATTGGTGGGGATTCAAGGATAAATTCAAGCATAAACCACCCTAGCAAGGACTCCACCAAATGTCCAACTTAAGGACTTAAACTAAAAGTGCTAGGTGGGAGACACCCCACCATGGTAAACCCTTTCCACCCTCTTATAGCCTTGATTAATAAGTGATTTGAGTTGCCATTGTAGGTAGTTTTTCTCTTCATATAGCTATCTTAATAATTTGGTTGTTGGTTGCTTGTGAAGCAAGTTTCCTTGCTTGTATTTGAAAACTCTTCAAAAAGCCAAACATTTTTGTAATTTTGCATTTTTTTCTGATTTTGAGTTATAGGTAGTGTTAGGAGGATTTTAATTAGCTGTTTTTAGTATGTGTGAAAAAAAAAGGGGCAAGGACGCGTACGCATGTTGTACGCGTGCGCGTCCATACTCGGATGTAGCCCACATACATTCTTCTAAAAAGTAAGGCCAACCTTGTGCAAACACTAAGCTATGCACTTAAAGGAAGGGACGCGCACGCGTACATGGCGCGTACGCGTTGACATGCTGACGCTGTTCCTATACATAGGACCCGAGAGTTGTGCTAACTCCGGGCCAACACTATGCCTCTAGCTCAACTCTTGATCCATGCAGACGCGCACATCACGCGTACGCGTCCATGCGTCCAACCCCATCCATGCTTAGGTGCACTTGGCGCTTCCGCGTCCCCCTACTAATTTGCGCATCCACGTGTAAGCGTGGATGACGCGTCCGCGTCGCCTCGCGCCCTTTTTTTCTCTTTTTTTTTCTTTATTCTCCTCTCTTTCTTCTTTCCTTTTTCTCCCTTCCTACCTTTCTTTTCCTCGTCTCTACCTTTCTTACTTTATCCTTTTCCAGATCTAAAAAAAAGAGTTTTTTTCTCTCATCTTTCATTTTGCTTATTGCATTTGCATACTTTTACTCATTGCATTTTACTTTTGTTTTTATAGCTTGTTGTTATTTTCTTTTCTAAGTTTCTTATTTTAATAAGAGTGTTGGAATTTTCCTACTCAATTGTTGAAAATTTCTTGCATTATTTTGGTGCCTCTTGACTTGTTTGATATTCATGGTTGATGAAACTTTTAAGTCAATGCTTAACCTTAGATGATTCTTGCATCCTTTGTGCATTGGCATGAACTTCTATTGTCTTTCATGACCTACTCTTTCTTGTTTAAACTTGATGCTCAACATGATCTTCATGGCATTTACTTCATACTTTGACTTTACTCTTGCATCAAGTTTAATGATATGCCTTAACTTATATTGTTTTCTCACTCACATACTTAGCTGACATGTAGCAAGAACCTTACTCTTATTTGGAATTAGCTCCTGCCTATGTTCTATTGGTTTGATATCTTTGTTGTAGGCTTAATTTTCTTTCTTTTTCTTCCCTTTTAGGTTAGCCACCAAGAAAGAAAGAAAAAGGAAAAGTTTCTAAATTGGGCAACAAAAAAGTCATCCGCACAATCTTTTGAAGGAGCTCATCAGTTGTAGCAACCCGTCCACCTTGCTCTTCTTTGCATGCATCAAGGACGGTGCAATCTTCAAGTGTGGAGAGGTCATTCGACCGATCTCCGTGGGTAATAATTTCCTTTTCAACACCAACACTTAGTTTTTAGTGGTTGCATTGCATGATAGGTTGCATGTTATTTAGAATTTGTACATATTTTTACTACTTCTTTCTTATTAGGGCTACTTGGTTAGGGTGATGATTTTCTTTCCAAGAAACTGTTTTAGGGCACCCTACCAACTTGAAAAATTTTGTTGAACTTGCTTGAAAGAATTTATTTTGGAACATGGTTTTTGAGCTAAGAACACAAACTTGTGAGTTTTGAGCCTAATGATGTGGTTACATATTATAACCACTTATGTTCCATTCTTGTGTGTAATTGTTCTCTTTCAATGATTGTGATCTTCAATTTGTTTAATTCTCTATGTCCAATTATTCCTTGTATTCATGCACTTATATGATCGAGGCCATCAATTCATTAGCTCACTTATCGAAATAGCCTTACCTTTTTATCAACCTTTGTTAGCCAACGTTGAGCCTACGATTAACCCACTTGTTCTTTAATTTAGCACATTACAAGCCTTAAAGCGGAAAAAAATAAATGTCCTTATTTGGATCTTTGATTAGCTTAAGCTAGTGTGTGTGAGTAACATTCAAGTGTGGGAAAACTTGGGACATTGGTTGGAATAAACGGAGTGTTTTTGTTTTTGTTGTAAATATTGGGAATCGGATACATACTCATGTATTAATTAAATGTAAAACCATATGCATTGGTACCTTTATATATAAGTACATCAAAAAAAAGAAAGAAAAAAATTGAGTAAAACAAAAGAATGGGTAGTTAGGTTAGCACTTAAATTGTATAGGTCATTATATAGGTTAGTTGGGAAAGTCTAGGTTAATCAAAGATTCAAATTTTAGCCCACTTAACCATATATGATCCAACCTTAACCCTAGCCCCATTACAACCTATGAAAAGACCTCATGATGAATGTATGCATGCATTGAATAATTGTTGATTGTTAGATGAAAAACAAATCTTGGAAAGCATGATTAGGGGAGAATTGAGAGAATCAACCCTATACACTTGAGCGACTAGAGTACAAACACTTCTGGCGAGGGTTCGATGCTCAATTCCTTGATTCCCCGCTTTCATGAGCGTTCTTCTTGCAAGTCTCTTTGAACTTCATTTTGATATTTGAATTGGTAGGATTCATAAATCGTCATATGATCTTGGCGCTACTTGTGCATGTATGTCTTGGAGTTTGATTCACTTTTAACTAAGAAGGTAGGATCATTTTGCATTTAGTTGCATTCATTTAGATAGGATGCATATAGATAGATTGTATTGAATAAATGTTCATACCCCTTTCCTTGTCCTTCTTGGTTTAGCATGAAGACATGCTAAGGTTTAAGTGTGGGGAGGTTGATAAAGCCCATTTTAGGGTTTATCTTGTATTGATTTTAGGGGGTTTTATTACCTTTTCCCACATTTATCCAAGAAAATGGCATCGTTTGGTAGATTCTCCTTTAATTGTGCTTGAATGTGAAAACATGCTTTATAGGTCTTAAAATAGCTAAATTTAATTCACCTTGACTCCATTAGATACCTTGATATATTTGTTAAGTGATTTCAGGTTTAGGAGGCAAAGATTGTTATTGAGGGAATGAAGAAAACGCATGTAGAAATGGAGAACTCATGAAAAAATGAAGGAATTGCAAAGTTGTCAAGCCCGACCTCTTCGCACTTAATCGATCATAACTTATGCTACAGAGATCCAAATGAGGTGGTTCCAGTTGCGTTAAAAAGCTAACCTCTGGGGCTTCAAAATGATATAAGATTTGCCATAGTTGCCACGCGTCTAGAGATGCGTACGTGCACTTTACGTGTACGCATTGATGTTGCACGTGACTCACCAAAGTGCAACTCGTGGCCTGCGATTTCTAAAGCATTTTGGGCCCAATCCAGCTCATTTCTGATGCTATTTAACCCAAGGATTGAAGGGAAATTAACATCTTTAATCATAGTTTAGTTTTAGAAGTAGTTAGAGTTAGTTTCTAGAGAAAGAAGCTCTCTCTTCTCTCTAGAATTAGGAATAGGTTTTGATCTAGATATACTACTTCTTCTCTCCTAATCTTCCTTTTCCTTCCCTAATTGTTCCCTTGTAGTTGTAGCATTCTACTTCTCTTGTAATTCCTTTGCATTGTTAGTTGTAGCTTATGGATTCTTTTGTAGATTTATATTTCTTCTTCAATACAACTGGTAAGTTCTTTGTTGTTTCATAATTGTTTTGATTTCTTATTATTGATCTCTTGCCTTTGTAGCTAGATCTCTTTTTAATTCTTACAATTCATGTTGTTTACCTTTATTGCCTACTATGTGGTTGTTGAAATTTCTCTTTTAGTTATGAGTTAAATTTTATTCCTCTTGGCTTTGGTTGAGTAATTAGTGACACTTGAGTTATCAAACTCTCTTGTTGATTGAAAATTAGAAGTTGCTAATTGATTTGAATGCCACTAAAGCAAGCCTTTTATTATGAGTTGGCTAGGACTTGTGGACTCACGTTAATTCATCCACTTGACTTTCCTCCATGGTTAGGGGTTAACTAAGTGGGAGCAATGAATAATTCTCATCACAATTGATAAGGAGAGCTAGGATAGGAACTTCTAGTTTTCATACCTTGCCAAGAGCCTTCCTTAATTGTGAGTTTATTTCCTTTGCAATTTACAATTCTTGTTTCTTACCTCAAAAACCCCAAAACATACTCCATAACCAATAACAAGAATATTTGTTTGCAATTCCTAGGGAGAACGACCCAAGGTTTGAATACTTCGGTTACCTTTATAGGGGTTTGTACTAGTGACAACCAAATTTTTGCATAAAAAGATTATTGTTGGTTTGGAAACTATACTTTACAATGAGAATTCATTTGTGAAATTCTAGACCACACAAAAATCGATTCATCAGACATACTTCATCAACTACCACCATGAAGGAGAAATTATGATGCCATAACGAGCATCCATCGTCCTTTTTCAAGAAACCATGTAATTTCTCTTGATTGATTACAAATGCATTTCGTTCCTCTAAAGGAATCTCCTTTCCTTTGTCATAAACATCTTCATTTACATCCTTCATAGCTCGATATATTTTTTTTTCTATCCTTTTGAAAACTATAGCTTTCTTTTTGTGGATTACTTCCCCCTCCCCATCCCACTTTACTCGGGTTGAAGGACGAACCCTCCCTTTCAACTTTCTTAAGCTGCAACAGTTACACCCAAAATTTTTTCACATACAAGAAATATAACAAAAAATATTAAAACAATCATATGAAACAAATGTGTCAAAGAAATATCATGTATACAGAACCTTATCTAGATATTTAATCATAGCTTTCTTATTTTCTTCCCATTAGAGCAATTCAGAAACAAATATTAACTTATTTTTTCGGTCACCTCTATTAAATATTCTAGTACACATTCATATGTAAAGCTAATTACTTTGGGACTCAAAACATGCTGAGGCTCTAAACACCAGTAAAGTGGAATTTTTTCACAAAGGTTTTCATCAACATAAAATGAAAAATCCTCTTCCATATATTTTACTTTTATAAACATCTCTTTAAAATCTTTAAAAGAAGATTTGTATAATTTGAAAATTTTTCATCCATAACAACTATTCAAATTCACCCACACTCCTTTGTAAACACCCTTATCTAGAAATAGTGAAAAATACATCCAACGAGGGTTTTACTTCCAAAAATTCTATTAAAATTTCAAAGCACTTTAAAAAACCCCATCCATTTAGATGAAGTTGTGACTTGAGCATTCAAAACCAGTGAACGACAATCTCACTCGTAACTCCTACAACATGCAACTATATATGTAAAAGAACTCAAAGTCTTCTTTTTTATCAAAATCTTGTTCCGTCCTACTACATGGTATCAACTCTACTCGAATTTCAGACCCTCTTCTCACTATTTTCAACTTATCTAGTTTTTCTACACTTGCCTTATCCATAAACAATGACCTATGAATTTTGACATCAATATTAACCCACTCGTATAAGTCACTGCTATTCAGAGGAGCTTTTTTCTTTTTCAAACCCATAGTATTTTCAGTAATAAAGAAGAGTGAAAAAGAACAATACAAAAGCAAAATGAAGAATAGTAACACTAACCTCTTTTGCTCATATTTTTATTTTTCTGGAAAATGCTTTCTTTTCATAAGTAGCTTTTATGACAACACCTTTCAGGATTCCAAACTTTATCTTCTCAAGATAATAAAATCGCTTCATTTCTTTTCAATCAAAGTTGTTGATCTTTTTTCTAACTAACCTAAACCAATGGTATATATATCTTTGAAATACAAACCGAAAAAGCTTCATCATTAAAAGCTTGATGCCTAGGCACCTTTAGTTGTTTTTAGGTTTCTTTTTGAATAGTATTCTTAGGTTTAAATCAAAGTTCTTATGGTTTTAGTGAAATTTTTATGACTAATCATATATTTAGAGTTATTTTAGAATGATTACATTTTTAGAATTTATTCTTAGGTAATCAAAATAAAAGAATTAAAAAAGTACAAGTGCATTACCAATGGAAGAGACACAAAGCTGGCACCAAGTTTCAGGAAGCTAAGCCCCAATGCCAGCATAGTAAAGCCAAACGCCAGGAATAAGCGCCCAACTCCAGAGCCTTAAAGCCTGGTGCCCTGTCCTCCAAGTCCAGTGCCCATTTGGGTGCCCAACTCCCTCCATCTAAGTCCGGCATTCAAGATTCAAATGATTAGTTAGCATTAATTTCTTCTAGAAATATAAGATTTAGTTATTAGGATTTAATTTTATATTAGATTTGAATTATTATTTTGAATTTTGAATAAGTTGCTATCTTATTCTTTGAAGATAAGAAGATAAGATTAGTTTTTAGATTTCAAATGTTAGGAAGTTATGATTTAAATAAGTGAACAAAGTTCACAGAGAAAAAGAGTGGACCCTGCATCCGTACATCCCTCATCTCATTAGTTTAGGTTGTTTTCTTCTCTACCATGAGTAACTAAACCTCCTCTATTAAAGGTTAGGAGCTTTGTTTGATTTTATGGATTAGTAATGTAAATGTTTTCTTTATTTTGATTCATGCTCTTCTACTTTTTTAAGATTAAGTCTCATTCTTCATCTCCAAAGCCTTTAACATCTCATTCATTGACTACTTTCCCAAATTCATAAGCATTCTCTCATTCACAAACAAATATCCTTCTGCACTATTCTTTGCAATTTTAATATTTTACTTTGAGACTCACAATCCTCTTGCCAAGGTGACGTGGCGAAAATTAGCCGATCAAGAATTTATAATGAAAGTAGCATTGCAAGTATAGTTCTTAACCAACGAAAATCCGCTTATCAATTTAAAAGGGTTGTCATAAAACAAGAATAAAAATACTGGGAGTATGAATCCCAAGTCGTCTCCCAACGAGTTGCAGAGAGAGTGCTATTTATTGATTAGGAAGTTTCTAGGAAGTTTGGAGTTGGAGAATATAATTAAAGCTAGAGAATTAACAAAAGATTTAATTAATTATGATAAAAAGGCCTTGACTGGGAGAAGATTAATCAGAAGTTCTATCCTTGTTGGATGTTCCCAAGTGTAATAGTGATGGGTTGTTGTTCTACTTAGTTATCCTTACTGAATAAAGGAAAGTCAAGTAACTAGCTAATCAACTCTATTCTCAAGTCCTAATCCTCTCCGAAGGAAGATTTAGAGTTAGAGATTAGAGAATCAGCCAACAATTTCCAATTAGAATTAACACTTGAGTATTCCCAACTCAAGGTCGCCTCTCAATCAACTCCCAAGTAAAGTTGGGAGTCTACTCCCTTGACATGAGCGCTACGTTCATAAGCATAAAAAGAAAATAGAGAGAAGGCATGATAAATTGAATAATAACTGAGAATTAATTAAAAAGTGAAAATAGATCTTGCATTAATAAATTCTAAAAACAATCTAATTGTAACTCAAAATAAGGATTAAGGATATGGAAGAGTAAGTAACAAGTAAGGAAACAAACTAGAATGATGAGGTCTTCCACGGAGGTAGTCAATCTTCTCAATATCCAGATCGAAAGCATAGAGCTAAGAACTATGAATGTGAAGAACCCTAGAGGAGGAAGTGATCTCTCTCTTCCCAGATACAAAAACTAAAAAAAAACTAAAACTAATGAATGTGAATGTGTTCATCTCCTGAGTCTCTGCTGTCCCCTGGCTCTAATATGTATTTTTGGGCCAAAAACTGGGACTAAAACTGGCCCGAAATCACCCCCAGCGATTTTCTGCGACTGCTGTACGTCGCGTATGTCACGCGTATGCGTAGGTCATGCGTACGCGTCGTTTGTGAAAACTCCTTGTCACGCGTACACGTCAGTCACGCGTACGCGTCACTCGTCTTGTGCGCTAATCACACGCACGCGTCAAGTGTGCATACGCGTCGCTATGAATTGCTCCAAATCACGCGCACACGTCGGTCATGTGTGCACGTCACATCTCGCTGGTCAGCTTCATTGTTTCTTTGTGTTCCTTCCATTTTTGCAAGCCTCCTTTCCGTTCTCCAAGCCATTCTTGCCCTATATAGCCTAAAACACTGAACACACAGATCACGGCATCGAATGGTATAGAGAGGGATTATAATCTAACAATTTAAAGACTTAGGAAGCAGGTTTTCAATCATAGTATTAGATCAGGCAGGTAAATGTATAACATGCTAATTACATGGATAAATGTGGGAAGAATCTAATAAATACCACTTAATTGAGCACAAGATAAACCGTAAAATAACGGTTTATCAACCTCCCCACACTTACACATTAGCATGTCCTCATGCTAAGCTCAAGGAAACTAAAAAGAATGAATAGGGACAATAGGACTTATGCAATGAAATGCAAATGCAATCTATACATATGAATGCAACTATATAATGAAATGTCTATGCCTACTTAGTTAAGAAAATAAACAAGTCTTCCAAGACAAACAGAAATTAAATTCCGCTAATCCAAATCTCACAATAAAAGTAAGTAAACTTGTGAGAAGATAGCCTATGAAAGCCAGGAACATAGAGTCAAGCTTGAACCCTCACTAGGAGCTGTATGCACTCTAGTCACTCAGGTGTATAGGGTAATCCACTCTAGTCTCCTCCATCCATGGTTTCTAAAATTTGTTCTGCATCTAACCAATCAACAAATATTTAATGCACACATGCAAACATCATGAGGTCTTTCTTAAGGTTGTAATGCCTAAGTGAGCTGAAAATTGAATCCTTGATTATCCTAAGTTCTCACCTAACACACACATACGTTCCCTATGCTTTTAAAATCATGCCTAAATACCCATAATCGCACTTTTTATGTTGTTCCTACTCATGTACTTAAATGTTCTTTTATTCCACATCAAATGCATTGATCTTTTTATTAACTTAGCATTGGGGTGCTTCCTTTCCCCTAAAATTAAACTGAGACATACAATTTTTTTTAAAGCATTATAGCATCAATGCAATTGGTTTTCATAATTTCGCATGAGTGGCATTCAAGCTTTTAATATTTATCAATTAGCATACATTCCTATTAACCCAAGTTTCCATAGTTTTTCCCATACTTGATTGACACACAATCTCTATCATAAGCTAACCAATGATTCAATTGAAAAAATTACTTATTTTTTCGCTTAAGACTAGTGATGTGGTAATATAAAGAACAAAAGGGAAATAAAAGGCTCAAAGGGGTGATCAAAGGTAATTAGAATGGTAAGTTATTTGGGATAGTGAGCTAATAACAATTGATGGCCTCAATCATACATATGCATGAATACATTAAACAATGGACATATAGATTGGAATAAACCATAGATTGCAATTATAGAGGAGAGAAAACACACAAGAATAAAAATAATGGTTAAATAGTGTAACCATGCGATTAGGCTCAAAATCTCATCGGGTTGTGTGTTCTAGATCTAACCATGTTCCAAATTACAATCATCAAACAAGTTTAACATAGAGTTTTATTTTGAATCAGTGAAACTTTTCAAAAATAGGGTCTTTGAAAAGAACTTATTATTTTTCAACCAAGTAGAACATGCATGCAACTAATTATTACTATGTAATCTATTCTATCTAACAGAAGAAGAGAAACAACTATTGGTGTTAAGAAAGAAAGATTACCTCCGGACGTCAGGTACTGACCGACCTCCCCACACTTAAAGCCTAGCACCGTCCTCGGTGCCATCAGTTAGGAACAAAGGGGGGCTGGTAACATCATCTCCACAGTTGGGTGCATCAGGGCTCCCGGTGCTGGTAGGTGAAGAGGAGTTCGGAGTGTCTGGTTCTTCTTCCGATGGGTGGTTGCCAACAATCAGTTCCTTCAGGTATGTGAATTGGCGCTTGTTACGACGCTCCATGTGATCCAACCTCTGTAGTATTTGAAGGAGTAGCGGATTTGTTGAGCGTGCTTGTGATGTGGAGGGAGAAGGGATATCTCTGGCCGGGTTTTCAGTCCGGGTAGTAGTGGCTGCTGTGGGTCTGATGTATTTCTCACTCGAAACATATTGATCATCCCAAGGAAGCATGGCCTTGGTGTCTCCAGCTCTATAGGGGACTCCGGCTGCCGAGATCAAATCTGAAACCAAGGCGGGAAAAAGTATGTTGCCCGCAATCTGTACGTGTCCCATGGCTTGCCGGATGTGTCTTGGTAAATTGATGGGCTGGTCTGTCAGGATGCACCAAATGAGTACGGCCATGTCCGCAGTGAAGGAGGACTCGTGAGTGCTCAGAAAGACATAGTGGGACATAATCTGTGCTCACACCCGAGCTTCCAAGGTAAGTACTGAAGCCAATATGCCCTTAGGTCGGGATCGATGGTAACCATAAATCCATCTGCTGCTAGGTTGTGCTACAACTCTGAGGACATCGTCCCAGTCAAATTGGTATGTTTGGTGCTTGAGAGAGGCTTCTTGGTATGCGTCCAATCCTTCTGGGACAGGAGAAAGATCTAAAGCTCGCTGAATGGCCCTTTTAGATATAGGGACTTGCTTCTGACGGACATAGACAGATTGCAAGTTTGGCATGTGAAAATTGGAGTAGAATTCAACTACCCAAGAAAGATTGACCTGCCTTGGCTGTCTCGGTAAGAATCCCTATTGGTTTCTTACAATGCGGGGCTCTACCAGGTCAGCAATGTTGGTAGGGAGGATAAGAAGGTGCTCATTGTTGTAGTTCCTTGCCGCCAGGATGGGGAACATCTTCTCACAGTAGCGGTTAGTGAACTGCGCAGTGTCCCTTGCTGGAAAGGCTTTTTCAGATTCATTGACCTTGATGATCCTCTTTACTCGCTTTGTTGATGGCTTGATAGCTGTTGAAGATGGTTCCGTGGCTAGTGCTCGTTTTGTTCCTCTCTTTGCCGGTGGTTTGGGGACAGCTTTCTCTTTACCCTTCTTGGTGGCCATCTTGAAAAGGGAAAAGAAAAGTTACATTTAAACCTAATGGTTAAAGCAAGGAAGAGCACATTACAAGTGATAATCTTGCCAAGGTAAAGAAGGATGTTGTTAACACATGGTCGCGACTTCATGTAATTAGGACATCAATGGAAATATAGTAGAAAAGATGAAGGCAATTAAATGCAAGATGTTTACTGGTATGCCGGCAAAGGCATGAGTAGCATAGATCAAGCATTAATTGCCCATTTTGATTATCGAATGTTTCAAACTAACAATCTATTTATATTGACAATTATATTCAATCAATAAAAAATAGAAAGGGATTTTGTGAAAAACAGGCATTAGAGTAGAAGAATAGAATAATTTAAAATTGTACAATGCCATACGGGCTTTTTCATAAACACTTAGCATGCATGGTAAATATGTTATTGAAAGTATAAAATTTGAACATACAAGCAACCCAAAAATAATTAGTGATAATTGTCAATAACTCCTTAATAATCCATAAGGAAAATATAGAAAATAATCACTAATAAACCCCATTTGTAAGGTTTATCTTGTATTGATTTTAGGGGATTTTATAACCTTTTACCCACATTTATTCAATGAAATAGCATGGTTTTGTATATTCTCCTTTAATTGTGCTTAAGAGTGAAAACATGCTTTTTAGGACTTAAAATAGCTAAATCTAATTCTCCTTGATTCCATTAGATGCCATGATATGTTTGTTAAGTGATTTAAGGTTTAGGAGGCAAAGATTGGATCAAGAGAATGAAGAAAGAAGCATGAAAAGTTGGAGAACTCATGAAGAAATGAAAGAACCGGAAAGCTGTCAAGCCGACCTCTTCACACTTAAACGATCATAACATGAGCTACAGAGGTCCAAATGATGCGGTTCCAGTTGGGTTAGAAAGCTAACATCTGGGGCTTCGAAACGATATAAGATTTGCCATAGTTGCTACACGTATGGTGGCGCGCACGTGCATAGTACGCGCACATGCCGTTGCTGCCACTTGGTTCACTTAAAGCAAAACGTGGCCAGCGATTTTAGAAGCCTTGTGGGCCCAATCCAACTCATTTCTGATGCTATTTAAGCCAAGGATTGAAGGGGGAATGATCATACTCTCATACTTTACAAGCTAGTTACCATTAGTCATAGTTTAGTTCTAGAAGTAGTTTCTAGAGAGAGAAGCTCTCACTTCTCTCTAGGATTAGGATTAGGATTAGGTTTAGTTCTTAGATCTAGATTTTAATTCATCTTCTTCAACTTCTATCTTCTCAATTCCTTGTAGTTACATTCATTCTTCTTCCATTCCTTTGTTGTAATTTCCTTTATGTTGTTCTTATGCTTTGTTGTAGATCTACTATTGTTCCTTCCATTTTCTTTCAATTCAATAAGAGGTAATTCATAATAATTGTTTTTTTCTTTGCTTTTCTATTGTTGATCTCTTACCTTTGTAGTTAGATCTCTCTTTAATTTTTGCAATTTATGTTGTTTACTTTTATTGCCTTTTATGTGTTTGTTGAAATGCCTCTTCTAGATATAGTATAGATTTTGTTCCTCTTGGCCTAGGTAGAGTAATTAGTGACACTTGAGTTATCTAATTCCTTTGTTGATTGGTAATTGGAGAGATTGCTAATTGGTTTGGAGTGCACTAAAGCTAGTCTTTCCTTGGGAGTTGGCTAGGACTTGTGGCTCAAGTCAATTCATCCACTTGACTTTCCTTTATTTAGTAAGGGTTAACTAAGGGGTAGCAATGAACAATTCTCATCACAATTGAGAAGGATAACTAGGATAGGACTTCTAATTTTCATACCTTGCCAAGAGCCTTTTATAGTTGTTAGTTTATTTTCATTGCCATTTACTTTTCATGCTTCTTATCCAAAACCCCAAAACACATTTCTAACCAATAACAAGGCACTTTATTGTAATTCCTAGGGAGAACGACCCGAGGTTTGAATACTTCAGTTTATAAAATTAGGGGTTTGTTACTTGTGACAAACAATCTTTTGTATGAAAGGATTATTGTTGGTTTAGAAACTATACTTGCAACAAGAATTCATTTGTGAAATTCTAAACCGTCAAAAATCCATTCATCAAAATGGCGCCGTTGCCGGGGAGTTGCAATGGTGTTGTGTTATTGGTTATTGTATATATGTGAATATTGTGAATATATTGCCTTTTGCTTCATTTGCTAGTTGTAGAATTTTGTTTCTCTTGATTTCTAGTAGCTTTTGAATTTTATTTTCTCTTTTTACCATGAATTCTCATTTTGGCTATGAGTGTGATTACAACTATGTTGTAGGAAGTGGAGATTACAATGAAGATGTGTATCAAGGATGGAACAATCAAAGGTGGAAGGAGCCATATGCATATGATCAATATTCATGGCAACAACCTCCTCCACCAATGCACTATGAAGAAGAGCCATTCTATGATGCATACCAATCCAATGGCTATGGTGAATCACCTTGTGACTTTCAAGAACCACCACCATATGCCTATGAACCATATCCTCAACATAACTCCCAACCATACTCACAAGCCCCTTCTTACCAACCACCTTCATATGACCCTAATCCATATCCACCATTCCAACAACCATATGAGCCATATGAACCACATATAGAGCAACCACCACAACATCAACATTTTCAAGAGCTACCCCCTCCATATTATTACCAAAATGAACCACCTCCAATATATGAAAATTTTCAACCACAAGATGAATTCTACTTTCCACCACAACCTCTCATGGAAGAATACTCATACCCATTGATCCAAGAGCCACATGATCCTAATCATATTATCCAAGAGGAACAAGAGTCAAGGGATCGTCTCAAGGAAGCATTGGATCAATTTCAAGCAACCATGGAGTGTGTTGTACAACAAGTGGAAAGAGTAGAAAATATTAAACCACCACAACTCTACCAAGAAGAACCATCTTCCTACTATGAACCCTTCCCCCAAAATGATGAACCCTTCCACCCACCCCAACCTCTAATGGATGAAACCCTTGGTGTTCTTGTTCAAGGGCAAGAAGAGATGAAAAGGGATGTGCAAAATTTCATGGCCGCTGGTGCATGAAATTACAATCACACTTTTGCAACTCCACACAACTAACCAGCAAGTGCACTGGGTCGTCCAAGTAATACCTTACGTGAGTAAGGGTCGATCCCACGGAGATTGTCGGCTTGAAGCAAGCTATGGTTATCTTGTAACTCTTAGTCAGGATATCAATAATTATCAGGGTTGATTGTAAAAAGCAAAAGAACATGAAATAAGTACTTGTTTTGCAGTAATGGAGAATAGGTTGAGGTTTTGGAGATGCTCTATCTTCTGAATCTCTGCTTTCCTACTGTCTTATTCTTCAAGCACGCAAGGCTCCTTCCATGGCAAGCTGTATGTAGGGTTTCACTGTTGTCAATGGCTACCTCCCATCCTCTCAGTGAAAATGTTCAACGCACCCTGTCACGGCACGGCTATTCATCTGTCGGTTCTCAATCAGGTTGGAATAGAATCCAGTGATTCTTTTACGTCTGTCACTAACGCCCAACCTTCAGGAGTTTGAAGCTCATCACAGTCATTCAATCATTGAATCCTACTCAGAATACCACAGACAAGGTTTAGACCTTCCGGATTCTCTTGAATGCCGCCATCAGTTCTAGCTTATACCACAAAGATTCTGTTTAAGGAATCCAAGAGATATCTACTCAATCTAAGGTAGAACGGAGGTGGTTGTCAGGCACACGTTCATAGGTGAGAATGATGATGAGTGTCATGGATCATCACATTCATCAAGTTTAGGAACAAGTGATATCTTAGAATAAAAGCAAGCGTGATTGAATGAAAAACAGTAGTAATTGCATTAATCCATCAAGACACAACAGAGCTCCTCACCCCCAACCATGGGGTTTAGAGACTCATGCCGTAGAAGGTACACAAAGAAACGTGTAAAGTGTCATCCGCTACAGATACAATGTCAAAAGATCCTATTAATAGTGAACTAGTAACCTAGGGTATACAGAAATGAGTAAATGACGTAAAAATCCACTTCCGGGGTCCACTTGGTGTGTGCTTGGGCTGAGCATTGAAGCTTTTATGTGTAGAGACTTTTTCTGGAGTTAAACGCCAGCTTTTATGCCAGTTTGGGCGTTTAACTCCAATTCTTATGCCAGTTCCAGCGTTAAACGCTGGGAATTCTGAAGCTGATTTGCAACGCCGGTTTGGGCCATCAAATCTCGGGCAAAGTATGGACTATTATATATTTCTGGAAAGCCCAGAATGTCGACTTTCCATCGCCGTTGAGAGCGCGCCAATTGGGCTTCTGTAGCTCCAGAAAATCCACTTTGAGTGCAGGGAGGTCAGAATCCAACAGCATCTGCAGTCCTTTTCAGCCTTTGAATCAGATTTTTGCTCAGGACCCTCAATTTCAGCCAGAAAATACCTGAAATCACAGAAAAACACACAAACTCATAGTAAAGTCCAGAAAAGTGAATTTTAACTAAAAACCAATAAAAATATAATAAAAACTAACTAAAATATACTAAAAGCATACTAAAAACAATGCCAAAAAGCGTATAAATTATCCGCTCATCAGCCGCCTTGGATGCGGTAACAAATCAATTAGCCTCCCAATGCTTGAACACTCAAGGAACTCCCATGGCTCAAGAAGGGCATAACATGAAGGAGAGATTGGAAACTCCGGTGGGAAATGAGGGAAGTTGCTTTGTATTGGAACAATTGGAGAAAGCTTTAATTGTTGAAGACAAGGAAGAAGTGGTAGAAGACTTAGGAGATGCGGAGCTTCCATGGGAACATAGAGTTGAAGAAAACCCCTCCAAGATGATTGAAATTGATGCTAGGGAGGAAAGTGCACACCTTCCAAGGCATATTCCATATGAAGACTTGGATGGGATAGAGCAAGAATTGAGTTTCCATGGCAATGAAGAGCAAGCATCAAGTCCTAGGGGTGGAGAATCCTTTGAACTTGAAGAACCTTCTCCCGGTGCATTTGAACATGTTGTGGAGGTAAACTTCTTTCACCCTCCCAATTATAGTTTGATTAAGGGAAAAGGCTTAGATAGTATTGATGAACAAAGGATTGAATTAGAGAAATCTTGTGAAGAGGTGAAAGTCCTTAGAAATAGAAGGATGGGAGTGGAATACGCTTTGTCAAGATCGTTGAAAGCATCTTTGCCTAGGTTGTCATCTACTCCTTCACTTTAGTGGGTAAAGTTCATTTCTATTAGCTTTATTGTCCCACTTGAGTATGGCTTGCTTGAAACGGATGGTCAACGTAGGATGCTTTGTGGGATGAAGCGTAAGCGGAAGATGTTTCATGGTTGGCGTTGTAAATCAAGGCTCATTGTGGTTGATGCATCAAACATGAGATATAAAGGTTGGAGTAGTGCTCAAATAGATGGGTCTAGGAGGATTGTTGGGCACTTCATAGAGAATTCATCTTGTTCACCACCCGGATGGACTAATAACAATGATCAACTTCAAGACGGGTGTGAAAATAAAGTGTGGGACCCCGGATCACAAGAAGAGGATCAACTTTGGGAGCCCCAAGCTTGTGAAGAACTCCATCAACACTTGGCTCAATCCATAAGAAATCTTGGGGCACAATGGAGAACCAAGCATTGGTGGGAGTTCCAAGATGAACACAAGCACAAGCCACCTTGATGAGAAGCTCCCCATAAGTCCAACTTAAGGACAATAAACAAAAGTGCTAGGTGGGAGACAACCCACCATGGTAACTTCTTTTCATTTTCTCTTTTTGTAAATATTGGTAAAATTAGTTTAATTTCGTGTTTTGTTTAGTTAGTTGAGTATATTTGGTAGTTTAGTATGTTAAATAAGGTTTTATGGTATTTTGGTAGCTGTTTGGAGGTTTGGAATGCTTGGATTGGTGCAAAAACATAGCAAAAATTTTTGAAAAAACAGAGCACCATCCACGCGTACGCGCACTACGTGTGTACGCGTGCATCAAGCGTTTTGGACCATCCACGCGAGCGCGCCATGCATGCGTACGCGTGGATTGAGAAGTTCCACCTTCCATACCTTGATCCGAGAGTTAGGCCTGCACTGTGCGGAAATTGAGCCTGAGGCACAAACCTATTTGCGCGCTCGCGCACATGACGCGTACGCGCTACTCTCGAAATAAGCCATCGACGCATGCGCCATGCGTACGTACGCGTGGATGTCCTTTCTTCCATCCATTTCTTTTCCCCTCCTTTTTCCATTTCTTTCCTTCTCCTTTCCTCTTTCCTCCTTCTACCCCTCATCCAACACTTCCAAACACCATGGATAACCATTTATTTTAGTTAGTTTTAGTTTGGTTTTCATTTTATTTTCTCTCTTTTCATTACAAGTGTTGGATTATTGACTTTGTTTACTCCATATTGTTGCCTCCTTATTGCCTAAATGCTATTTTAGCATGAACGTTTTTAGATAATCTTTGTTGGATTCTATGGTTGAGGTTATATTTTACTACTTGGTTTTGAGTTTTTTCATGCTTACCTTTTGAAAAATACCAAGTGATGAGAATTGCCTTCGAGCTTATAACTCTTTTGAATTGCATGTTGTAGCTAGCCATCATGTGATTTGAATCCTTTTCCTCGACTAGGCAACCTCTTGAAGGATGATGTGCATTTATCTTAATGCATTGTAATTATTGATTCTATGCATCCATATGTGTTTGACTTGAATGCTTTCATGCCTCTTTAATGCTTGTTTTACCTTACAAGTTTACTTAAAGCATCTCAAGCACACTAGGATAAGTAAAGTGCATGCTTCTTTTGTGACATAACTTTTAGGCTAATGTGTGTTCTAAACCGCGCAATTTAGAATTCACACACCTAATATTTCTTAATGTCACACAAATTCACTCACTCAATTTTAGTGATTTACCTCATTCCAACAATTATGCTTCCTTGATTTTATATTACCCTACCTTATGGTGTTATATTTTTGTATTTCATGACAAATACACCACAAGCAAACATGGAAGCAAGACTAAGAACACACAGCAACTCGGAGAGTCGCCGTACCCCCTTGCTCATCCTTCAATGCACCGAGGACGGTGCAAACTTTTAAGTGTGGGGAGGACGTCTGACCAGTTGGCGATTTTGGGTGACAAATTTCTAATCCCAATACTTTTGCATTTCATTCTAGGATTTTAGGATTTTTGTTTCATTTTCTTATTTTTTTTTTGCATATATATACACAATAAGCTTAGTCAAAATAATGAAATTTTTCAAGGATTTCTATCTATAGGGCACCTCAATTGATTTGAGTGAAAACTTTTCATTAAGCTTGCTTGAATTATATATCTTGTGGATCATGTTTTTTTGAGCTAAGAACACAAGCAAGTGAGATTTGAGCCTAATGGTGTGGTTACATCCTATAACCACTTATTTTCCTTCTTGTGTGCATTATTCTCTTTCTATAATTGTAATCTTTGATTTGTTTGATTCTTTATGCCCATTATTTTGTGTATTCATGCATTTATATGATTGAGGCCATCATTTCATTAGCTCACTTACCCAAATAGCCTTACCTTTTATCTTCCTTTGTTAGCCAAATTTGAGCCTACGATTAACCCACTTGTTCTTAATTTAGCACATTACAAGCCTAAAGCGAAAAATAATACAAGTCCTTAATTTGGATCTTTGATTAGCTTAGGCTAGTGTGTGTGAGTATCATTCAAGTGTGGGAATCTTGGGACATTGGGTGAATAAAAGGGTAGTTTTGTATTATTATTGGAAATATTGGGAATTGGGTACATACTCATGTATTGATCAAATGTAAAACCTTATGCATTGAGGTTCTTGTATAAAGAAAGAAAAAAATTGAGAAAAACAAAAGAAAAAAAAAGAAAAGAAAAAAAAAGAAAAAAATAATATGGAAAAGAAAAAGAAAAAAATAGAAAAAGAAAGAAAAAAAAAGAAGAAAAAGAAAGTAATAAAAGGGGACAAAATGCCCCAAAGCAAGGTCCAATAAAACTCAATGCATATGTTGTGAAATGAAAAGGGATACATGAGTATGTGAAAAAGTGAAAAATGGGTAGTTAGGTTAGAACTTAATTATCAAAGATTCAAATTTCAAGCTCACTTAACCATATATGCATCATACCTTGACCCTAGCCCCATTACAACCAAAGAAAAGACCTCATGATACTTGTATGCACGCATGAAATATATGTTGATTGTTAGAAGAAAAACAAATCTTGGAAAGCATTATTAGGGGAGAATTGAGAGAACCAACCCTAAGCACTTGAGCGAATAGAGTGCAAACACTTCCGATGAGGGTTTGATGCTCAATTACATGTTTCCACCTATGATCATCTCCTTTCATGCAAGTTTGTAAAAATATTTAATAGCTCAATTCAATTGTGGATTAGACTTGCCAGTCCTTAGCCCTTGTGCATATATGCTTCTTGGAAATTTATTTATTTTGACCAAGCAATTGCATTCATTTAGATAGTTGCATATAGGTAGATTGCATTTAGTTAGTTTCCATTGAATAAATGCCATGCCCTTACTTCATTCTTGGTTTTAGCATGAGGACATGCTTGGTTTAAGTGTGGGGAGGTTGATAAACCCCATTTGTAGGGTTTATCTTGTATTGATTTTAGGGGATTTTATAACCTTTTACCCACATTTATTCAATGAAATAGCATGGTTTTGTATATTCTCCTTTAATTGTGCTTAAGAGTGAAAACATGCTTTTTAGGACTTAAAATAGATAAATCTAATTCTCCTTGAATCCATTAGATGCCTTGATATGTTTGTTAAGTGATTTAAGGTTTAGGAAGCAAACATTGGATCAAGAGAATGAAGAAAGAAGCATGAAAAGTTGGAGAACTCATGAAGAAATGAAAGAACCGGAAAGCTGTCAAGCCGACCTCTTCACACTTAAATGATCATAACTTGAGCTACAGAGGTCCAAATGATGCGGTTCCAGTTGGGTTAGAAAGCTAACATCCGGGGCTTCGAAACGATATAATATTTGCCATAGTTGCTATACGTATGGTGGCGCGCACGCGCATAGTACGTGCACGCGCCGTTGCTGCCACCTGGTTCACTTAAAGCAAAACGTGGCCAGCGATTTTAGAAGCCTTGTGGGCCCAATCCAACTCATTTCTGATGCTATTTAAGCCAAGGATTGAAGGGGGAATGATCATACTCTCATACTTTACAAGTTAGTTACCATTAGTCATAGTTTAGTTCTAGAAGTAGTTTCTAGAGAGAGAAGCTCTCACTTCTCTCTAGGATTAGGATTAGGATTAGGTTTAGTTCTTAGATCTAGATTTTAATTCATCTTCTTCAACTTCTATCTTCTCAATTCCTTGTAGTTACATTCATTCTTCTTCCATTCCTTTGTTGTAATTTCCTTTATGTTGTTCTTATGCTTTGTTGTAGATCTACTATTGTTCCTTCCATTTTCTTTCAATTCAATAAGAGGTAATTCATAATAATTGTTTTTTTCTTTGCTTTTCTATTGTTGATCTCTTACCTTTGTAGTTAGATCTCTCTTTAATTCTTGTAATTTATGTTGTTTACTTTTATTGCCTTTTATGTGTTTGTTGAAATGCCTCTTCTAGATATAGTATAGATTTTGTTCCTCTTGGCCTAGGTAGAGTAATTAGTGACACTTGAGTTATCTAATTCCTTTGTTGATTGGTAATTGGAGAGATTGCTAATTGGTTTGGAGTGCACTAAAGCTAGTCTTTCCTTGGGAGTTGGCTAGGACTTGTGGCTCAAGTCAATTCATCCACTTGACTTTCCTTTATTTAGTAAGGGTTAACTAAGGGGTAGCAATGAACAATTCTCATCACAATTGAGAAGGATAACTAGGATAGGACTTCTAATTTTCATACCTTGCCAAGAGCCTTTTATAGTTGTTAGTTTATTTTCATTGCCATTTACTTTTCATGCTTCTTATCCAAAACCCCAAAACACATTTCTAACCAATAATAAGGCACTTTATTGTAATTCCTAGGGAGAACGACCTGAGGTTTGAATACTTTGGTTTATAAAATTAGGGGTTTGTTACTTGTGACAAACAATCTTTTGTATGAAAGGATTATTGTTGGTTTAGAAACTATACTTGCAACGAGAATTCATTTGTGAAATTCTAAGCCGTCAAAAATCAATTCATCAATCACCCAAATAAGTTTCTAACACCAATTAGAGTAATGCAAAAATAAATAAATACTTAAGGAGAAGAATAGAGGGGAAATAAAAAGAAAGAACCTTGAGAAGGTGGTGATAAAGAGAGATGATTGAGAATGTGAGAATGGGATAATATGAGGGAAAAGAAAAGAAGAAGAAAAGAGTAAAGGAAGAAGAAGAAGAAGAAGAAGAAGAAGAAGAAAGAAGAAGAAAGAAGAAGAACGAAATAAGGATTGGAAAAGATAAGAAAAGAAAACAGGGCTGCGTAGGGTTCAGGTGATGTTGCGCGCATGACGCGTACGCGTGGGATGCGTAGAGAGGGAGGTGACGCGTGAGCGTCGGTCACGCGTACGCGTGACCATGTTTCGTGCTACTAGTGCGAGGGCAACGTGGCTCTCGCACAACCCTCTGTTTGAATTGGGATGTGTGCCAAAATGCCATATGACGCGTGCGCATCAGGCACGCGCACGCGTGGAAGCATATAGTTTGGAAGCGGCGCGCACACGTCAGGGACGCGTGCACATGATGCAATTTGTGCCTTTGGCACAGTGCCAGCACTAAACCAGCCCAACGTTTGGCCAATACACCTTTTACGTCGAATTTACAAGGTCACGCGTGCGTGTCATTGACGCGTACGCATGAGTTGCCAAATTTTCAGATGACGCGTACGCGTAGGCTATACGTACGCATGGTGAAGCTTGTGCACTTGGCACACTTTTGCACTGTTTCCACGGAACTTTTTGTTCAATGTTTTTTCTCTTTTTTTTCCATGCAATTTATGAGATGTAAATGCAGAATGCAGATGTAAGTAGTGAAGGTGAGAAGAGTCAGTAACTAAAGCTAGAAAAGAGAGAAGGGAACGATCATACCATGGTGGGTTGTCTCCCACCTAACACTTTGCTTTAACGTCCTTAAGTTGGATGGTCTACCAGCTCAGTCGTCTGCTGAAGATGGATCTTCCAAAAGGAAGATCTCCAGTTCCTAGTTGTCCTTCATCTTTTCACCATGGTAAAGCTTTAGGCGGTGACCATTAACCTTGAGGATATTGTTGCTTGAGGGATGGCGTAGATGAAAAACGCCATAAGGTTTAGCCTTTTCCACCCTATAGGGGCCTTCCCATCTAGATCTTAGCTTGCCTGGCATGAGTCTCAACCTAGAGTTGTAGAGGAGAACTAACTCACCAAGTCTGAACTCCCTGCGCTTTATATTCTTGTCATGTACAGCCCTCACCTTTTCCTTGTATAGCTTGGAATTCTCATAAGCTTCTAGATGAAGGCATTTTAGCTCCTGTAATTGCAACTTTCTCTCAGCTCCGGCTTTCTCAAATCCCATGTTACATTCTCGTACTGCTCAGAAAGCTTTGTGTTCTATCTCCACTGGGAGGTGGCACGCCTTTCCGTAGACTAAGCGGAAGGGACTTATTCCGATTGGTGTCTTGTATGCTATCCGGTAGGCCCAGAACGCATCAACAAGTTTGGTGCTCCAGTCCTTCCGGTGAGGTTTGACTATCTTCTGCAATATGCGCTTTATCTCTCTGTTAGACACTGGTGCACGAAATTGCAATCACACTTTTGCAATCCGCACAACCAGCAAGTGCACTGGGTCGTCCAAGTAATACCTTACGTGAGTAAGGGTCGATCCCACGGAGATTGTTGGCTTGAAGCAAGCTATGGTTATTTTATTATTCTTAGTCAGGAGATCAATTATAATTATCAGTTTGAATTACTAAAAAATAAAAGAGCGTGAAATAATTACTTGTTGTGCAATAATGGAGAATATGTTGGAGTTTTGGAGATGCTTTGTCTTCTGAATTCCTGTAACATAATGTTTCCTCTCATGCAAAAGTGAAAAGTTCCTTCCATGGAAAGCTCTATGTTGGGTGTCACTGTTGTCAATGGCTACTTCCCATCCTCTCAGTGAAAATGGTCCAAATGCTCTATCACAGCACGGCTAATCAGCTGTTGGTTCTCGATCATGTCAGAATAGAATCCATTGATTCTTTTGCGTTTGTCATCACGCCCAACACTCGCGAGTTTGAAGCTTGTCACAGTCATCCAATCCCAGAATCCTACTCGGAATACCACAAACAAGGTTTAGACTTTCCGGATTCTCATGAATGCCGCCATCAATTCTAGCTTATACCACAAAGATTCTGATTAAGGAATCTAAGAGATACTCATTCAATCTGATGTATAACAGAGGTGGTTGTCAGACACACATTCATGGATTGAGGAAGGTGATGAATGTCACGGATCACCACATTCTCCATAGTTAAGCACGAATGAACATCTTAGATAGGAACACGCATGTTTGAATGGAAAAAACATAAATAATTGCATTAATTCATCGAGATGCTGCAAAGCTCCTCACCCCCCAACAATGGAGTTTAGAGACTCATGCCATCAAAGAGTATAACATTCAGATCTAAAAATGTCATGAGATCCAAAATAAGTCTCTAAAAGTTGTTTAAATACTAAACTAATAACCTAGGTTTACAAAAAATGAGTAAACTAAGATAATTGGTGCAGAAATCCACTTCTGGGGCCCACTTGGTGTGTGCTGGGGCTGAGACTTAAGCTTCTCACGTGCCTGGACTATTTTTGGAGTTGAACGCTAGGTTAAATTGTAACTTGTTTCTGGCCTTGAACTTCAACTTGCAACCTATTTCTGGCGCTGAACGCCAGACTGCAACATAGAACTGGCGTTGAACGCCATTTTACGTCGTCTATCTTCGTGTAAAGTATAGACTATTATATATTGCTGAAAATCCCTGGATGTCGACTTTCCAAAACAATTAAGAGCGCGCCAATTGGATTCCTGTAGCTCCAAAAAATCCATTCCGAGTGCAGAGAGGTCAGAATCCAACAGCATCAGCAGTCCTTTTTTCAGCCTAAATCAGATTTTTGCTCAGCTCCCTCAATTTCAGCCAAAAAATACCTGAAATTACAGAAAAACACACAAACTCATAGTAGAGTCCAGAAATATGAATTTTTCCTAAAAATAAATAAAATTATACTAAAAACTAACTAAAACATACTAAAATCTACATGAAATTACCCTAAAAAAGCGTATAAAATATCTGCTCATCACAACACCAAACTTAAACTGTTGCTTGTCCCCAAGCAACTAGATAAATAAAATAGGATAAAAAGAATTTGAGAAGCAATAATATCTCAGAGTTTTAAGTGAAGCTCAGATTCTAATTAGATGAGCGGGGCTAGTAGCTTTTTACTTCTGAACAGTTTTGGCATCTCACTTTATCCTTTGAAATTCAGAATGATTGGCATCCATAGGAACTCAGAATTCAGATAGTATTATTGATTCTCCTAGTTTAGTATGTTGATTCTTGAACACAGATACTTTATGAGTCTTGGCCGTGGCCCTAAGCACTTTGTTTTCCAGTATTACCACCGGATACATAAATGCCAGAGACACATAACTAGGTGAACCTTTTTAGATTGTGACTTAGATTTGCTAGAGTCCCCAATTAGAGGTGTCCAGAGTTCTTAAGCACACTCTTTTGCTTTGTATCACGACTTTAACCACTCAGTCTCAAGCCTTTCACTTGGACCTGCATGCCACAAGCACATGGTTAGTGACATCTTGATTTAGCCGCTTAAGCCTGGATTTATTTCCTTGGGCCCTCCTATCCATTGATGCTCAAAGCCTTGGATCCTTTTCACCCTTGCCTTTTGGTTTAAAGGGCTATTGGCTTTTTCTACCTCTTTTGCTTTTCTTTTTTTTTCGCAAGCTTGTTTTTCACTGCTTTTTCTTACTTCAAGAATTAATTTCATGATTTTTCAGATTATCAATAACATTTCTCTTGTTCATCATTCTTTCAGGAGCCAACAATTTTAACATTCATAAAATTCAATATAAAAAATATGCACTGGTCAAGCATTCATTTAGAAGACAAAAAGTATTGCCCCCACATATAAATAATTAGAATTTTCCTTATTAAGAACTCGAAAAAAATTAAATTGTCTCTTTATTCTAAAAATCTACTATTTTATTCATGTTTGATGATGATGAGAAAAATAAATTATAACGTAATTGGAAATAAAGTCAAAATAGAGATACTAATTACTATTACTAATATGTAGCTTCTAAGGTAAATTCATAATAAGAACAGTTATCACAGAGTTAAGGCAAAGATTAGGACTCAACAACCTTTATTTTGGGAAGTGGGTGTTCCTCTAGTATGTGGGGTGCTTGATCCTTCAAGAGATAATTTCTGACGCTTCAGTTCCTTCAAGTCACATCCTTGCTCTTCCTATTCCCTTAGGTGCCATGATCTTGATGAGTTTTAGCTCATTGATCATGTAAAATCACACCAAACTTAGAGGTTTGCTTGTCCTCAAGCAAAAGAAAGGAAATGAGAGGAATAGAGGGAGAGGCAATTTCAAAATTCAAAAGATATGATGAGTTGAAAAAGATTTGATAAAGAGTTGGATTGGATTGGAAAAAGATTTGTGTTTATGGATTAAGATACATTTGATATTTTTGAAAAAGGGATTTTAGAAATTAGGATTAAAATTTTTGGAATTAAAGGATGAGAGTTTGTAACATGTTTATGCAAGAAATCATGATTTGAAACGTAAAAAATTTAAAAAATTGTGAAGTAAAAACGAATTTACCTCCTCCCCACCATCCTGGCGTTAGACGCCCAAACATGCATGTTTTGGGCATTTAACGCTGATGAGCGGATAATTTGTACGCTTTTTGGCATTGTTTTTAGTATGTTTTTGGTATGATATAGTTAGTTTTTAGTATATTTTTATTAGTTTTTAGTTAAAATTCACTTTTCTGGACTTTACTATGAGTTTGTGTGTTTTTCTGTGATTTCAGGTATTTTCTGGCTGAAATTGAGGGACCTGAGCAAAAATCTGATTCAGAGACTAAAAAGGACTGCAGATGCTGTTGGATTCTGACCTCCCTGCACTCGAAGTGGATTTTCTGGAGCTACAGAAGCCCAATTGACGCTCTCTCAACGGCGTTGGAAAGTAGACATCCTGGGCTTTCCAGCAATATATGATAGTCCATACTTTGCCCAAGATTTGATGGCCCAAACCGGCGTTCAAAGTCACCCTCAGGAATTCCAGCGTTAAACGCTGGAACTGGCACCAAAATGGGAGTTAAACGCCCAAACTGGCATAAAAGCTGGCGTTTAACTCCAAGAAGAGTCTCTACACGAAAATGCTTCATTGCTCAGCCCAAGCACACACCAAGTGGGCTCGGAAGTGGATTTTTATGTCATTTACTCATTTCTATAAACCTTAGGCTACTAGTTTTCTATAAGTAGGACCTTTTACTATTGTATTTTCATCTTTTTGATCACTCTAGATCTCTAGATCATCTTTGGACACCTAGTTCTTAGATCATTGGGAGGCTGGCCTCACGGCCATGCCTAGACCTTATACTTATGTATTTTCAACGGTGGAGTTTCTACACACCATAGATTAAGGTGTGGAGCTCTGCTGTACCTCGAGTATTAATGCAATTACTATTGTTCTTCCATTCAATTCCGCTTGTTCTTGTTCTAAGATATCACTTGTTCTTCAACTTGATGAATGTGATGATCCGTGACACTCATCATCATTCTCACCCATGAACGTGTGACTGACAACCACCTCCGTTCTACCTTCGATTGGGTGAATATCTCGTGGATTCCTGATTGCACGATGCATGGTTGATCGCCTGACAACCGAGTGCTCGCCTGACAACTGAGCCAACCATTCCGTGAGATCAGAGTCTTCGTGGTATAGGCTAGAACTGATGGCGGCATTCAAGAGAATCTGGAAGGTCTAACCTTGTCTGTGGTATTCTGAGTAGGATTCAATGATTGAATGACTGTGACGTGCTTCAAACTCCTAGCAGGCGGGGCGTTAGTGACAGACGCAAAAGAATCGCTGGATTCTATTCCGGCCTGACCGAGAACCGACAGATGATTAGCCATGCTGTGACAGAGCATAGGAACGTTTTCACTGAGAGGATGGGAGGTAGCCACTGACAACGGTGAAACCCTACATAAGCTTGCCATGGAAAGGAGTAAGAAGGATTGGATGAAGACAGTAGGAAAGCAGAGAGACGGAAGGGAAGGCATCTTCATATGCTTGTCTGAAGTTCCTACCAATGAATTACATAAGTATCTCTATCTCTATCTTTATGTTTTTATGCGTTCATCACCATATCCATTTGAGTTTGCCTGACTAAGATTTACAAGATGACCATAGCTTGCTTCATACTAACAATCTCCGTGGGATCGACCCTTACTCGCGTAAGGTTTATTACTTGGACGACCCAGTGCACTTGCTGGTTAGTTGTGCGAAGTTGTGTAATGCCATGGTATTGAACACCAAGTTTTTGGGGTTCATGACCGGGGATTATGAGAGTTGTGAAAAGTATTGTTCACAATTTCGCGCATCAAGTTTTTGGCGCCGTTGCCGGGGATTGTTGAGTTTGGACAACTGACGGTTAATCTTGTTGCTTAGATTAGGTATTTTTCTTCAGAATTCTTAAGAATGAATTCTAGTGTTTCAAGGTGATGTTCTTATCATCACCAAAGCTGATTGATCTTCATCAATTTAGCTCTTGAATGCAATGTTCTACTGAAGCTTGGCTAGCCATGTCTAATTCCTTTAGACTGAAGCTTTAGACTAACATTGCATGATTCCTGGAATTCTCATTAAGAATTTTGATACCTTTATTTTCTTTTTCCACTTAATTTTCGAAAATCCAAAAAAAATTACAAAATCATAAAATCCAAAAATATTTCTTGTTTGAGTCTAGTGTTTCATTTTAAGTTTGGTGTCAATTGCATGTTTCTGTTCTTCTTGCATTCATTCATATGTCTTAAGTAATCTTCAAGTTGTTCTTGATGATTTCCTTGTTTTGATCTTTGAATTCTCTTGACTTGAGTGTTTTGTGTGTCTCATATGCAGTCTCATTAGTGTCAGCAGTATACAAACTGCTAAGTTTGGTGTCTTGCATGCATTGTTATTTGATTTTAGTTGCATTTTGATTATTAAAAAAATCCAAAAATATTTTTAATTTGTGTCTTCTCAAGTCAATAATACAGAGAATTGAAGATTCAGAACATACAGCAGAGGAATGGTACAGAAAAAGCTGGGCGTTCAAAACGCCCAGTGAAGAAGGACAGACTGGCGTTTAAACGCCAGCCAGGGTGCCTGGTTGGGAGTTTAACGCCCAAAAGGGTATAGTTTTGGGCGTTAAACGCCAGAATGTGCACCATTCTGGGCGTTTAACGCCAGGATGGCTAAAAGGGAAGATTTTGTTTTCAAATCAAATTTTTTTAAGTTTTCAAAATCTTTTTAAAATCAAATCTTTTTCAAATCAATTTTTCAATCAAATCTTTTTCAAAATCAATTTCTTTCCATTTTCAAAGATACTTGCTATCAATTAATGATTTGATTCAACATTTCAAGTATGTTGCCTTTTCTGTTGAGGAAGGTTTAATGTTTGAATCATATCTTTTCTTGTTAGCCAAGTTTTTAATTTTCAAAATCAAATCTTTTTAAAATGTTTTTCAAATCATATCTTCTCAATCACATATTTTTAAAACCAATCATATCTTCTTAACCTCATCTTTTTCAAAACAGTTTTCAATCAAATCTTTTTGATTTCTAATTTCAAAATCTTTTTCAAAAATCACTTGATTTCTTTTCTACTCTTAATTTTCGAAAATCAATCAATGTTTTTCAAAATGTTTTTAAATTTTTGACTTGATTTTCGAAAATTTCTTCCCTTCTTCTCACATCTTTCTATTTATGGACTAACACTATCCCTTAATGCAAAATTCGAACTCCATCTTCTTTGATAAGTTCAAATTTTCTACTTCTGTCTTCTACTTTTCTTTTCCTCTGACACTTCAAGGAATCTCTATACTGAGACATAGAGGATTCCACCTTTTCTTGTTCTCTTCTCTTTCTTATGAGCAGGAGCAAAGACAAAAGCATTCTTGTTGAGGCAGACCCTGAACCTGAAAGGACCTTGAAGAGAAAGCTAAGAGAAGCCAAAGCACAACTCTCTTTAGAGGACCTGACCGAATTCTTCAAAGAAGAAGAACCTATGGCAGCCGAAAACAACAACAATGCCAACAATGCAAGGAAGGTGCTGGGTGACTTTACTGCACCTACTCCCGATTTCTATGGGAGAAGCATCTCTATCCCTGCCATTGGAGCAAACAACTTTGAGCTTAAGCCTCAATTAGTTTCTCTAATGCAACAGAATTGCAAGTTCCATGGACTTCCATTGGAAGATCCTCATCAGTTTTGGCTGAATTCTTGCAAATCTGTGACACTGTCAAGACTAATGGGGTTGACCCTGAGGTCTACAGACTTATGCTATTCCCTTTTGCTGTAAGAGACAGAGCTAGGATATGGTTGGACTCACAACCTAAAGAAAGCCTGGACTCTTGGGAAAAGCTAGTCAATGCCTTCTTGGCAAAGTTCTTTCCACCTCAAAAATTGAGTAAGCTTAGAGTGGAAGTCCAAACCTTCAGACAGAAGGAAGGAGAATCCCTCTATGAAGCTTGGTAAAGATACAAACAATTAATCAGAAAGTGTCCTTCTGATATGCTTTCTGAATGGAGCATCATAGGTATTTTCTATGATGGTCTCTCTGAACTGTCCAAGATGTCTTTGGATAGCTCTGCAGGAGGATCTCTTCATCTGAAGAAGACGCCTACTGAAGCTCAAGAACTGATTGAAATGGTTGCAAATAACCAATTCATGTACACTTCTGAAAGAAATCCTGTGAACAATGGGACTAGTCAGAAGAAAGGAGTTCTTGAGATTGACACTCTGAATGCCATATTGGCTCAGAATAAAATATTGACTCAACAAGTCAATATGATTTCTCAAAGTCTGTCTGGAATGCAAAATGCACCAAGCAGTACTAAGGAGGCTTCATCTGAGGAAGAAGCCTATGATCCTGAGAACCCTTCAATGGAAGAGGTGAATTACATGGGAGAACCCTATGGAAACACCTATAATCCTTCATGGAGAAATCATCCAAATTTCTCATGGAAGGATCAACAGAGACCTCAACAAGGTTTCAACAACAATAATGGTGGAAGAAACAGGTTTAGCAATAGCAAGCCTTTTCCATCATCTTCTCAGCAACAGACAGAGAGTTCTAAGCAGAATAACTCTGACTTAGCAACCATGGTCTCTGATCTGATCAAAACCACTCAAAGTTTCATGACTGAAACAAGGTCCTCCATTAGAAATTTGGAGGGAAAGGTGGGTCAGCTGAGCAAGAAAATTACTGAACTCCCTCCTAGTACTCTTCCAAGCAATACAGAAGAAAATCCAAAAGGAGAGTGCAAGGCCATCAACATGGCCGAATTTTGGGAGCAAGAAGAGGCAGTGAACGCCACTGAGGAAGGCCTCACTAGGCGTCCACTGGCCTCCAATGAGTTCCCCAATGAGGAACCATGAGAATCTGAGGCTCAAACTGAGACCATAGAGATTCCATTGGACTTACTTCTGCCGTTCATGAGCTCTGATGAGTATTCTTCCTCTGAAGAGGATGAGTATGTCACTGAGGAGCAAGTGCTAATACCTTGGAGCAATCATGAAGTTGAATGACAAGTTATTTGGAAATGAGACTTGGGAGGATGAACCCCCTTTGCTAACCAAAGAACTGGATGACTTGTCTAGGCAGAAACTGCCCCAAAAGAGGCAGGATCCTGGGAAGTTTTCAATACCTTGTACCATAGGCACCATGACCTTCAAGAAGGCCCTGTGTGACTTAGGGTCAAGTGTAAACCTCATGCCTCTCTCTGTAATGGAGAAGTTAGGGATCTTTGAGGTGTATGCTGCAAAAATCTCACTAGAGATGGCAGACAACTCAAGAAAACAAGCCCATGGACTTGTAGAGGATGTTCTGGTTAAAGTTGAAAACCATTACATCCCTACTGATTTCATAGTCCTAGAGACTGGGAAGTGCATGGATGAATCCATCATCCTTGGCAGACCCTTCCTAGCCACAGCAAAGGCTGTGATTGATGTTGATAGAGGAGAGTTGATCATTCAAGTGAATGAAGAATCTTTGGTATTTAAGGCCCAAGGATATCCCTCTATCATCATGGAGAGGAAGCATGAAGAGCTTCCCTCAAAACAGAGCCAAACAGAGCCCCCACAGTCAAACTCTAAGTTTGGTGTTGGAAGGCCACAACCAAACTCTAAGTTTGGTGTTGAACCCCCACATTCAAACTCTAAGTTTGGTGTTGGGAGGTTCCAACATGGCTCTGAGTATCTGTGAGGCTCCATGAGAGTCCTCTGTCAAGCTACTGACATTAAAGAAGCGCTTGTTGGGAGGCAACCCAATGTTTTATGATTAACTATTTTCTTTTGTTATTTTATCTTTTTTTTGTAGGTTGATGATCATGAGAAGTCACAAAATTAATGAAAAAAGCAAAAACAGAATGAAAAACAGGAAGAAAAATAGCACACCCTGGAGGACGCACCCACTGGCGTTTAAACGCCAGTGAGGTTAGCTGTTGGGCGTTTAACGCCCAGTCTGGCACCATTCTGGCGTTTAACGCCAGAAAGGGGCACCAGACTGGCGTTAAACGCCAGAA